>NC_092728.1:81197782-81323749 GCF_047496885.1 Scyliorhinus torazame | reverse complement strand
GCTCCTCTGGATTCTGAAAGATCATCGACCTGAAACATTAACTCTGTTTCGGTTTCCACAAATTCTGGCAGACCTGCTAAATTATTTCAGTATTTCAGAAAGAATCCACTTCTCACTTGTAGCTCCTCATTGTATTGTGTACTGCAATTGATACAGTATTGATTTACATAACTTGGCTTGTTATGTGGATGGTACCCAGAGGTCCAGTGGAAGTCCACTTCACTTGCTGTAATAGCACTTAGATATAGGTCTGAGAGTACTGGGTGTATAATGCTCCTTCACCATGAGTAAACTAATTATGTGGTGTGAAACCATTTTCTAAATCTCAAAATGACCCTCTTTAACAGTCAACCAAAGTCATTAATTCCTATAACAGTATCAGAAATCTTGTTCTGTTGTTGCTGTGAGCTTTCTTAGAATATTAAAAGGAGGCTTTCACTGGAAGTTACACACAGTGGATGCATCATTTTATAAAAAAGTATTTTATTCAGGCATATATAATTTTAATAGTTTTCAAGAGAAAAAACAACAAAGCAAATAACACCCAACCCAACAACCACCAACCCAAGCCAACATGGCTTACTTATACGATTCCCCAGTCCCTCTTTCCCACTAACTATTTCCCCCCTCAACCAACCCCCCTCATGCCTCCCTCTTTCCCTCCCCCTCCCCCCCCCCCCCCCACCTTCTGCTGACAGCTTAATTTTCCCCAAAGAAGTATGCATAATAAGGGACAAAGAAATGGCTGAGAAATTGAATACATACTTTGGTTCTGTCTTCACAAAAGAGGACACAAATCAGATACCAGAAATGTTGGAGAAAGGTTAGTGAGAGGGAAGAATTGAGAGAGATCAATATTAGTAGAGAAATGGTGCTGGGAAAATTGATGGGATTGAAGGCGGATAAATCCCCAGGGCCTGAGAATCTGCATCCCAGAGTGCTTAAGGAGGTGTGTCTGGAAATAGTGGATGCATTGGTGGTCATCTTCCAGGATTCTATAGACTCTGGAACAGTCCCTGCATATTGGAGGGTAGCTCACGTCACTCCAATATTCAAAATGGGAGCTAGAGAGAAAGCATGGAATTATAGACCAGTGAGCCTAACATCGGTAGTGGGAAAATTCTTGCAGCCATGATCAAGGACTTTATAGCGGAACATTTGGAAAGCGATGGCAGGATCAGTGAGGGTCAGCATGGATTTATGAAGGGAAAATCATGCTTGACAAATCTGTTGGAATTCTTTGAGGATGTAACCAGTGCAGTTGACAAGGGGGAGCCAGTCGATGTGGTATATTTGGACTTTCAGAATGTGTTTGACAAAGTCCCGCATAAGAAATTATTGTGCAAAATTAAAGCACATGGGATTGGGGGAAATGTATTGAGGTGGATAGAAAACTGGTTGGCAGAGAAGAAACAAAGACTGGGAATTAATGGGTCCTTTTCAAATTAGCAGGCAGTAACTAGTGGGGTGCCACAGGGATCAGTGCTGGGACTCCAGCTAGTCACTATATATGTTAATGATTTGGATGAGGGAACAAAGTGTAACATCTCAAAGTTTGCAGATGATATCAAATTAGGTGGGAGGGTGAATTGTGACGAGGATGCAGGGATCCTACAGCATGATCTGGACAGGTTGGGCGGGTGGGCAAATCAATGGCAGATGCAGTATAATCTGTATATAAATGTGAGGTTATTCACTTTGGAAACAAAAACAGGAAGGCAGATTACTACCTGAATGGTTGTAAATTGGGAGAGGGGAGAGTTCAGCAGGACCTGGGTGTCCTTGTGCACCAGTCGCTGAAGGTAAGCATGCAGGTGCAGCAGGCGGTAAAGAAGGCTAATGGTCTGTTGGCCTTCATTGCAAGAGATTTCGCGTATAGAAGCAGGGATGCGTTGCTGCAGTTGTACAGGGCCTTGGTGAGGCCACACCTGGAGTATTGTGTGCAGTTTCGGTGTCCTCTGAGAAAGGACAGTCATAAACTCATAGAATTTACAGTGCTGAAGGAGGCCATTCGGCCCATCGACCCTTACAAAGAGCACCCTACTCAAGCCCACGTATCTACCCTATCCCAGTAACCCCCACTTAACCTTTTTGGACACCAAGGGCAATTTAGCATGGCCAATCCACCTAACCCGCACATTTTTGGGCTGTGGGAGGAAACCGGAGCACCCGGAGGAATCCCACGCAGACACGGGGAGAACGTGCAGACTCCGCACAGATTCCGCACAGGATGTTCTTGCTCTTGAGGGAGTGCAGTAAAGGTTTACCAGACTGATTCCAGGGATGGCGGGACTGTTATATGAGGAGAGATCGACTAGGTTGGGATTGTTCTCGCTGGAGTTCTCGTCGCAATTCACCCTCCCACCTAATTTGGTATCATCTGCAAACTTTGAGATTTTACATTTTGTTCCCTCATCCAAATCCTTAATATATATTGTGAATAGCTGGGGTCACAGCACTGATCCCTGTGGCACCCCACTAGTTACTGGAGAAGACTGAAGGGGGATCTCATAGAGACTTATAAAATTCTAACAGGACGAACAGGGTAGATGCAGGGAAGATATTACTAATGATGGGTGTGTCCAGAACCAGGGGTCACAGTCTGAGGATTCAGGATAAACCATTTCAGACAAATATGAGGAGACATTTCTTCACCCAAAGAGTGGTGAGCCTGTGGAATTCATTACCACAGGAAGTAGTTGATGCTAAATCATTGAATATATTCAAGAGGCGGCTAGATATAGCACTTAGGAAGAATGGGATCAAAGGCTATGAGGAGAAAGCAAGATTAGGCTATTGGATTGGTTTATTGTCACGTGTACCGAGGTACAGTGAAAAGTATTTTTCTGCGAGCAGCTCAACAGTTTGATGATCAGCCATGATCGTGATGAATGGCGGAGCAGGCTCGAAGGGCCAATAGGCCTCCTCCTGCTCCTATCTTCTATGTATCTATAAACGGCTGCCAACTCCGGGCGAACCCGAGTGTCGATCCTCTCAGGGCGAACTTGATCTTCTCAAGCCCGAGAAACCCGGACATGTCACTAACCCATACCCCCGATTTTGGGGGCTCCGAGTCCCTCCACGTCAAGCAAGATCCATCTCCGAGTTACCAGGGAGGCAAAGGCCAAAACATCAGCCTCCCTCGCCCCCTGGATTCCTGGGTCTTCTAACGCACCAAAAATCGCCATCTCTGGACTTGGAACCACCCATACCTTCAGTACCTTTGACATGACATCGGCAAATCCCTGCAAAAATCCCCTGAGCCTCGGACATGTCCAAAACATGTGGACATGATTTGCGGGCCCTCCTGCACACCGTCCACACCTGTCCTCCACCCCTTCAAAGAAGCTGCTCATTCAGGCCACAGTCATATGCGCCCTGTGGACCACCTCAAATTGTATCAGGCTAAGCCTGGCACACGACGTGGATTCGTTGACTCTACTCAGGGCATCCTCCCACAGCCCCTTCTCTAATTCCTTGCCCAATTCTTCTTCCCACTTTCGCTTCACCTCCCCTATCAGGGTACCCTCCCATTCCATGAGCTCTTTATAAGTTTCCGAGACCTTCCCCTCCCCCACTCCCATTTTCGACACTACCTTGTCCTGTGTCCCCTGGGGTGGCAGGTGTGGAAAGGTCAAAACCTGCCTCCGCACAAAGCTTGCAGGTAGCGGAACCCATTTCCAACGGGGAGCTCAAACCCCTCCTCCAAATCCTCCAAGCACAGAAAGCTGCCGTCAATAAACAGGTCCCCAAACCACTCGATTTAAGCTCCCTGCCTCCTCCGAAACCCCCCCCCCCCTCTCCCCCCCCCCCCCCCCCCCCATCTAGCACCCCCGGAGCAAACCGATGGTTGCCACAAATTGGTGTCCATACTGATGCCTCCCTCCACTCCCATATGCTTCTGCCACTGTCCCCACACCCTCAGGGCCGCCACTACCACTGGGCTTGTGGAATACCGAGCCGGCGAGAACGGCAGAGGTGCCGTTACCAGTGCCCCAAAACTGGTGCACCTACATGAGGCCGCCTCCACCCGCTCCCATACCGACCCCTCCCCCACTACCCACTTCCTGACCATTGCAATATTTGCCTCCAAGTAGTAGTAGTTTCTAAAATTCGGTAGGGCCAGACCCCGCACCCCTCGACCCCGCTCCACCCGCAGGGTTTTACCTGTCCACACAAACCCAGAGATCATCGCATTCACCCTCTTAAAGAACACCTTGGGGATAAAAATCGGCAGGCACTGAAATACAAACAAAAACTTCGGGAGAACCGTCATCTTTACCATCTGCACCCTCCCCGCCAGTGACAACGGGAGAATATCCCACCTTCTGAAGTCCCACTTCATGGATGCATCATTTGACAACTCTGCCTCGCCCCTCAACCTCTGTTCAAACAGAAAATCTGTGCTGGTGGTTCCCATGATGATGGATAGGTATTTCTTGAAAGGCTCGGTTTAGAGCAACAAGGAAATCATTCATTTATTGTGGTATCATTGCTGGTTTCCTTGAAAAGTTCTACTTTGAAGTCTGTCATAAAATAATTTGGTTGCGCCAGAAGACTGCCAGGGAAGTAGTAGTAAAAGGCTTTAGGGATGTCCTTAAAGCGTCCCTGAAGAGCTGAGACATCCCTCTCGATTCATGGGGGACCCTGGTCTATGTCTGACCAAAATGGAGAAAGTTCATTCTGGAAAACACCGAACATATCAAGAGACTTCATCAGGAACATGTCGAGGTGCTGGAAAGAACGCACTAGAAAATAGAAACACAGAAAATAGGAGCCAGAGGAGGCTGTTCAGCCCTTCGAGTCTGCTCTGCATTCATGGCTGATCATCCAACTCATTAGCCTAATCTCCCCCCACACCCCAATCTTCTGAACTCCAGCGAATACAATCCTAACTGACTCAATCTCTCCTCATGCATCAGTCCTGCCATCCCGGGAATTAGTCTGGTAAACCTTCGCTGCACTTCCCCTATAGCAGGAACATCCTTCCTCAGATAAGGAGACTAAAACTGCACACACTATTCCATGTGTTGCCTGATCAAGGCCCTGTATAATTGCAGCCAGACATCCTTGCTTCTGTACTCAAATCCTATTGCAATGAACGCCAGCATACCATTTGTCGTCTTTATCGTCTGCTGTACCTGCATGCTTACCTTCAGTGGCTGGTGTACGAGAACACCCACTAGTCATTGTCTGCCAATTTGAAAAAGACCGATTATTCCTACTCTTTGTTTCCTGTCTGCCAACCAGTTTTCTATCCATTACAATTCACTACCCTTAATCCCATGTGCTTTAATTGTACACGCAACTCTCTTATGCGGGACTTTGTCAAAAGCTTTCTGAAAGTCCAAACAAACCACATGCAGTGGCTCCCCCTCATCAACTCTACTTGTCACATCCTCAAAGAATTCCTGTAGATTTATCAAGCATGATTTCCCTTTCATACATCCATGCTGACTCTGTCCGATTCTGCCACTGTTTTCTAAGCACTCTGATATAAAATCTTTGATAAGGGATTGTAGAATTTTCCCCACTACTGACGTCGGGCCTATTGGTCTACAATTCCCTGTTTTCACTCTACCTCCCTTTTTAAACAGTGGAGTTACATTAGCTACCCTCCAATCTGTAGGAAATGTTCCAGAGACTATATAACCCTGAAAGATGACCACCAATGCATCCATTATTTCTAGAGCCACTTCCTTATGTACTCTGGGATAAACAATTCTCCAGGAATAAACAAGCCTCCAAACAACTCATCTACCTGACCGCTCGAGTACCACCTGCCCAGCATGGTGTTGCATCAACCGATTACACAGTGGACTAATCACCCCTCTCCAAAACTGTTGAGCCAGAGTGGGAGCAAGGCACCCTCGATGCTGAGGGGCTGTCTAAGAAGAGAGGATAACCAGAAGTAAGAATGGGTTGTCTAACCTATTGAGATTTCTTACCTATTTAGCCTTAAGAGATTTTAGTTTAATTTAAATTACAACATTGTTATGAATTTAAAATTAGTTCATAAAGGTTAACTTAAGAGAGAGAGAGAGAGAATGAGAAGCTAGCTGAGATGTTTAGGACAAATAGTTAGAATACCAGATTAATCTTTTATTAAAGGTGTATATGCTCAAATACAGATCCATCTCAGAAAATGGAGAGCCACTGATCACATTGCAGAACTCTTTGCACCTTTAATGAAGGAATGGATAAAATTGTTGCCATTATTCCCAAATCAAGGAAATGGGAAGGTGAAAATTTTAATTGAATGTGCAGTGATCTAGCTCTCAGCGCCATGGGAAGGGTCAGAGGTTGTTGGCCATTGCCTTGCCATCTTTTTCTGAGCAATTCAGTCAGCAGAGAAAGTTTGGACAGTGCGTGAGTTGAACATTTTCTTTTCTTTTCAGCTAGTGAAAGAGATTATGAGGCTCTCAACATCAACCATTATGGCGTATAAGAAAAAGGTTCTGTGCTAGTTGGTTATGCAGCAGCTAACTTCTAAAGTATGCTCAATATAGAGGAAAACTGTATATTTTGTTTCAAGATATGAAGAACAGCAGGAAATTGATTGAATTTCATGGGAAAATTGCATTCTGTTCATACATTTATTGTGAAGTAAATCACATTTTTGGTTAAATATCAATATTATCTTAATCAATTGGTTATCATAGTCTCCCTGAATCCTGCACAAATAATAACAGGTTTTGCCATTATGACCCTTGGAACATGTTACCATTTAACCAGAAAATAATATTTGTACTCCAATTATAATGGAGATGGTGCATACTTACAGGAGTGACTGGTGATGCAAAACCTGAGAAATGGCTAATACAAACCTGAAGTTTATAAAACTCATCAAGATTGTTTGTTTCTTTCACAATCTATCCTGTTATGGATTCGAGGAAGACACTATTTGCTTTGATTGTTTGGAAACAAAGGTCCACAAGCTCCTATTGTTTAATATATGACACCAAATGCTGCTTGCAGTGAAATCCAGGTCTGCCAAGATGTTTGTACAACATGTGTGCTATATTTTATGATCCACAAACTTGATTGCAGTAGCAGGTATTGAGATGGTTTTAAGATGAGGGGATCAGAGGCATGGCAGTTGTGGAGTGCATCATCAGAGATACTATGTTGGAGTGAAATGGCGGCCTAGAAGAGTGGGAGTCATGAATTTGGATAGTTGTTAGGAAGTTGAGATTGGATAAAATGTTGTACAAGAGGAAAAAGAGATAGAAAGGAGTAGAAAATAACTTTGTCTGTAATATTTAAATAACAACATGTAACTCAAAGGGAAATATTTGCCTTTGTTTTCACATGTATGCACAGAATGTAATTTGGACCAAATCAATAATGAAATGTGAAAACAGCAGAAGTCTCCCTAGTGCAGTGATTTTCAAAGATGGGTCATGGGATGGTGTAGAATGGATCGCCACATTATATATTTATTTTCAGAAACTGAACAACTTCCTGAATTGAAGCACAGTTTTCAATTTGCTATAGTCACTGTCACAATCTTACATTATTGCCTGTGAAGGAATGAATATGTGTTTATTAAGCTATGTGGTCAGCATACCTTCAGGTATGAAATGTTCTGCATCCATGATGTGATTTAAGAGATTGAGGGTGATGGTACAGTCAATAGAAAAATAGGACTGCGTGACCATTCGAAAGCTGGCAGTGGGACACATGCGGAGGTCTTGGATCTTAGATTCAGAGTTTTACAGGATAAAAAGAGGCCCCATCAAGCACCTATTTATTCTAATCCCATTTTCCAGCATTTGGTTCATAGCCTTATATATTATGGCGCTTCAAGTAGTCATGTACTCATGAGCGGCATAGTGGGTAGCACTGTTGCTTCATTGCTCCAGGGTCCCAGGTTCGATTCCCAACTAGGGTCACTGTCTGTGTGGAGTCTGCACACTCTCCCTGTGTCTGCGTGGGTTTCCTGCAGGTGCTCCGGTCTTCTCTCTCAAGTCCCGAAAGGAGTGCTTGTTAGGTGGATTGGACATTCTGAATTCTCCCTCTCTGTACCCGAACAGGCGCTGGAATGTGGTGACTAGGGGCATTTCACAGTAACTTCATTGACGTGTTAACTTCATTAAAGGGGCAGCACGGTAGCATTGTGGATAACACAATTGCTTCACAGCTCCAGGGTCCCAGGTTCGATTCCGGCTTGGGTCACTGTCTGTGCGGAGTCTGCACATCCTCCCCGTGTCTGCGTGGGTTTCCTCCGGGTGCTCCGGTTTCCTCCCACAGTCCAAAGATGTGCAGGTTAGGTGGATTGGCCATGATAAATTGCCCTTAGTGTCCAAAATTGCCCTTAGTGTTGGGTGGGGTTACTGGGTTATGGGGATAGGGTGGAGGTGTTGACCTTGGGTAGGGTGCTCTTTCCAAGAGCTGGTGCAGACTCGATGGGTTGAATGGCCTCCTTCTGCACTGTAAATTCTATGATAATCTATGATTAATGTAAGCTTACTTGTGACAATAAAGATTATTAAATTAAAAAGGTCACCAAAAATGATCCTCAAAGATCTCCTGACCATTTTTTCCGTTTTCTCCCTAGGTAAATTCTCACTGCAGTATAGTGTATGACCACATGAAGTTGATGTAGAAGCCAGTGCTTCCTTGCCTCTCCGGAGGCCACAGTGTAGTTGGGGCAGTTTGCATTTGGAGACCTGTAAAATTGTCTTTGGGTGGCATTTCCTGCTACTGTGTTCAGCATCAGGATCTGTATTATTTTTTGAGTTCAGTGTGTCACTAAAAAACCCCGTGCGTCCTTTTATCAGTCTCTCACTTAGCCCAGACATACAACATCCTCCACCCCTACAAGCTCCTATGTTCAATCCTTCCACTTCCAAATTCACCCTCCACACCGGGGTTCTTGTCCTTCAAGAATACTTTTTATTTTTCATCAACCTCCCTCGCCGCTGTCCACCCCCTCTTCCCAGGAACTTGTCCCGAAGCAGCCATCACTGCCATGTAGCTACATGGGCTCCATCAGTGAATTGGTTCCTGTACTGCAAGGACCTTTGCACCTACCTTTATCGGGACTTCAATTGTTCGCCAACGATGGTATTAGCTGGTGACTGAACTACACCCGTGTACACAGAATCCGGAGTAAAATGTTGTAGTTGTATGAAGTAGAAAGTATCTGCGTGTTTTGAATATTGGTCAGCTGAATTGCGCAGCATTGTTTTAAAAACATCTTTTTTTGGCATATTCAACATTATGTACATTGACGTTCATGTTTATTTCTTGTACAATGTAATGCAAAAAATACTTTTATCTTACTTTACTTTATTTAGAGATTGCTGCCGTCTAGTTCGGCGTGTCCTCTTCCCACCCCCACCCCCCTCCCCTAGCCCCCCCTTTCCCTAACCCCCCCTTTCCCTACCCCCCCCTTTCCCTAACCCCCCCTTTGCTATTCTCCCTGGTCGATACAGAGCTCTCTCTTTTCCTTGCTCCCCCTCCTCTCCTCCCTTTGTCGGCTTCAGCCTTGTTTTTTTTGTGGATGAGTGAGGGAGGGAGAGACGTGGGTTCCCCCGTTCCTTCCCCCCCCCCCCCCCCCCCCAGTATTGTCCCTCTTTACCCATCTGACTCTCTGCCCCTCCCCCCTGGGTTGTGAATTCCTGGCTTTGTTCCTTGTCTTTTTTTTCCCTTCCACTTCTCCCTCTACTGGCTGTTGTTGGCCTCAAACAGGTTTTGGAACAGACCGACAAATTGCCCCCATGCAGTAAGGAAGCCTTCCTCCGACCCTCGGATGGCGTATTTAAAAGTCAGCTAGCCAGTCTGCAGCTGTGGGCGATGCTGCTGATCGCCAGCCGAGCAGGATTCTCCGGCCTGCGATTAGGGAAGCGAAAGCTAGGGCGTCGGCCCTCTTTCCCATGTATAGCTCTGGCTGATCTGATGCCCGAAGATTGCCACATTTGGGCATGGCTTCACCTTCACCCCCACCACCTTGGACATTGCCTCGGAGAAGGCTGTTCAGAACCCCGCAAGTCTGGGTCGTGCCCAGAACATGGGGTGTAGTCTGGCATCGTTCACATTTATCCTCCACCTCCGGGAAGAACCTGCTCATTCAGGTTCTGGTCAGGGGTGCTCTGTGCACCACTTTGAACTGCATGAGGCTGAGCCTTGTGCAGGAGGAGGTGGAGTTGGCCCTGCTCAATGCTTTACTCCAGAGTCCCCACCCCCCCCCCAGTTCATCCTCCTATTTCCGGTCTGGTCTCATCCAGTGATGTTCGGGCTCTGTCCAGTCGCTGTCCGTTTATTTTCCCACAGAGTCCCCCCCCCTCCTTACTGTCCGTAGTCATCAGGTCCTCTAATAGTGTAGTCTCCGGGACCCGGGGATATCCTACTGTCTCTTTGCGGAGGAAATGTATTATTTGTAAGTGTCTCATTTCCTGTCCTGTCGGCAATTCCCATTCTTCCATCAGTTCATTCAGCGTTCCTAGTCTGTGCCTTGCGTAGAAGTCCCTAACTGTCAGCGTTCCCCTGTCCGGCCTCCATTTTTTAAACGTTGCGTCTGTCGTGGCTGGTGGGAATCTGTGGTTACCGCAAATAGGGGCCATTGAGCACATCCCGGTCAGCCTGAAATGTTGTCTTAGCTGGCCCCACGTTTTCAGTGTGGCCATTACCTCTGGGCTCGATGTGTATTTCACCGAGGGGGATGGGAGTGCTGCCGTAGCCAGGACCTGGAGGGTCGTTCCCTTGCAGGAGCCCTCCTCCATCTGTACCCACTCTGAGTTGGGCTCGTGCACCCATCCCCTCACTCTTTCCGCTGTTGCTGCCAGTGATAGTATTACAGGTTTGCCAGTGCCAGGCCTCCCTTAATTTTTCTCCTTTGCAGTGTTGACTTGGGGACTCTTGGATTCTTGCCCCCACAAACAAACACCAATTAAACTATCTAGGTTCTGGAAGAAGGCCTTGTGGATGAAGATTGGTATGGACCTAAACAGGAAGAGGATCCTCAGCAGCACGTTCATTGTGATCATCTGCACTTTCCCCGCCAATGTGAGAGGGAGTGTAGCATTGTGGATAGCACAATTGCTTCACAGCTCCAGGGTCCCAGGTTCGATTCCGTCTTGGGTCACTGTCTGTGCGGAGTCTGCACATCCTCCCCGTGTCTGCGTGGGTTTCCTCCGGGTGCTCCGGTTTCCTCCCACAGTCCAAAGATGTGCAGGTCAGGTGGATTGGCCATGATAAATTGCCCTTAGTGTCCAAAATTGCCCTTAGTGTTGGGTGGGGTTACTGGGTTATGGGATAGGGTGGAGGTGTTGACCTTGGGTGGGATGCTCTTTCCAAGAGCCGGTGCAGACTCGATGGGCCAAATGGCCTCCTTCTGCACTGTAAATTCTATGATAATCTATGAAACCTCTGTAGGTCCTTTTTGACTTTCTCCACCAGGCTGGTCAGGTTCCATTTGTGGATCTGTGTCCAGTCTCTGGCTATTTGGATACCCAGGTATCAGCATCTGTTTGGGGCTATTTTGAACAGGAGTCCCTCCAGATCTGTTCCTCTCCCGTTTGGGTTCACTGGGAATGCCTCGCTTTTGTCCAGGTTGAGTTTGTAATCTGAGAAGGTCCCGCACACTTTTAGGATCCGCATGATTGCTTTCAGTCCTTCCTGTGGCTTTGAGACGTACAGGAGCAAGACATCTGCATAGAGCAAAACTCTGTGCTCTCTGTCTCTTCTTTGGATGCCCTTCCAGTTTTTCGCACCCTGTAGGGCTATCGCCAGGGGTTCGATTGGTAATGCAAACAGGAAGGAGCGGGGACAGTGGGCATTCTTGCCTTGTGCCTCTTTGTAGCTGGGAGTAGTCAGAGCTGGGGGTGTTAGTTCGAACGTTCACCTTGACAGCGTTGTGCAGGAGTCTCGCCCAGGCGGTGAATCATAGATAGAATTTACAGTGCAGAGGAGGCCTTTCGGCCCATCGAGTCTGCACCGGCTCTTGGAAAGAGCACCCCACCCACGGTCGACACCTCCACCCTATCCCCATAACCCAGTAACCCCACTCAACGCTAAGGGCAATTTTGGACACTAAGGGCAATTTATCATGCCCAATCCACCTAACCTGCCCATCTTTGGACTGTGGGAGGAAACCGGAGCACCCGGAGGAAACCCACGCAGACACGGGGAGGATGTGCAGACTCCGCACAGACAGTGAGTCAAGCCGGAATCGAACCTGGGACCCTGGAGCTGTGAAGCAATTGTGCTAACCACAATGCTACTGTGCTGCCCCACAGTATCCTGCTCCTACCCAAACCGTTCCAGTACTTCGGGGAGGTACTTCCATTTGACTCTGTCGAAGGCCTTTCCAGTGAGACAGTCACTTCTGGTGTTCTCTCCCTGAGGAGGACGTCATTATTACATTCATCAACTGCCTGATGTTCGCAATGAAATGCCTACCCTTGAGAAAGCCCATCTGGTCTTCAGCGACCACCTCCGGTAGGGTGTTCTCCAGACTTTTGGCCAGGACCTTTGCGAGTATTTTAGCATCCGCATTTAGCAGCAAAATGGGTCTATATGATCCACATTCTGTCAGACCGTGTCTATTTTGGGTATCAGTGAGATTGTGGCCTGCGCTAGCGTAGGAGGCAAAGTGCTCTTGCCAGCGAGTCTCTTAGATGTGGGGCCAGGGCCAGTGCGCATTTTTTGTAAAAGTCTGGCAGGAACCCATCAAGTGCCGGCGCGTTCCCCACCTGCATGGAGCTGATGCTCTCCATGATTTCTCTCAGATCTATTGGTGCTTCCAGCTCCCCCTGCCTGTCCTCCCCCACAACTGGCATTTCCAGTCTGTCGAGGAACTGTTTCATCCCCGCGACCCCATCGGGGGGTTCGGAGGTGTACAGTCCTCGGTAGAAGGTCTCAAATGCTTGATTGACCATTTTGGTTCCACTACCAGTCTGCCTCTGCCATCCTTTACCTGGGCTTTTTCCCTCATAGCTGCCTTCTTTCTCAGCTGGTGAGCCAACAGGCGGACAGCCTTTTCTTCGTGTTCATAAAAGATCCCCCGTGTCTGGCGGAGGTGGTACACTGCTTTCCTAGTGGATAGGTTAAAGTCTATTTGTAGATTTTTCCTCTCTGCCAGCAGGTCGGGGCCTTGGAGTACTTTCTGTCTATCTCCGAGATGGAGTCGAACAGCTGTTGCCTGGCCTCCCTCTCTTCCCTATCTCTGCGTGCCTTGTAGGCTATTGTTTCCCCTCAGATCACAGCCTTCAGTGCCTCCCAGAACGTGGAAGGTGAGACTTCCCTGTTCCGGTTGTTAGTCACGTAGTTGCCTATGGCCTGCGATGTTTTTTGGCAGAAGGCCTCGTTGGTCAGTAGGTCCGTGTCCAGCCACCATGTGGGGCGCTGGGCCCGGCCCATCTCCAACCTCACATCCATGTAGTGTGGACCGTGGCTGGAGATGGCTATCGCAGAGTACTCCGCTCCTATAATTCCTGGAAGCACCGATTTCCCCACTGCAAAGAAGTCGATACGGGTATATATGAGAATTCTTTTTCTCCCAGGTGCAGGAACCTCCACGGGTCCATCGCCCCCATCTGCACCACAAAAGATCCCAGTTCCTTAGCCATGCCTGTCTTTTTCCCCATTCTGGGGTTTGATCGGTCGGTCAGTGGGTCCTGCACGCAGTTAAAAGTTGCTCTCCATAATCAGCCGGTCGTGTCAATGTCGGGGATTTTCGCCATGGTCTTTTTTATAAAGTCTGTGTTGTCCCAATTGGGAGCGTACACATTTACTGGTACTACCAGTGGGCCTTCCAGGACACCGCTGACCATGAAATACCGTCCCCCTGGGTCCGTAACCGTCCTAGTCTCAGTAAATCTCGTCTTCTTGCTGATCAGTATGGCCACTCCTCTGGCCCTCGTCCCGTAGCATGAATGGTACGTCTGTCACACCCTTACCAGTAATCTGTCCTTCTCCCTCAGGTGTGTCTCCTGCAGGTCGACGATGTCAGTCTTCAGGCTTCTCAGTTGGGCGAAGCCTCTAGATCTTTTCACTGGGCTGCTAAGTCCCCATATGTTCCATGTGTCTATCCTGGTGGGGGGTTTGTGACCCCCCCCACCCCCGTTCTGCGGAATCAACCATACTTACCTGTATACCTGCAGCGCCCCTGCACTCCGGGGTCTCCCTTCGTTGAGGGGCCCTCCAAAGTGGCTGCTTGCAGCGCCAAATTGATTCCTCGACCTGCTCCATGCCTGCTGTGCCTGTGTCTGTCTTGCTGCCAACCCTTTCCTATCCTTCTGCCCTTTTTCTGTTCTGTGAGTCCCCCCTGTTCCCCTCTTCCCTCCCTTTCCCCCCTTCCCATTCCCCCATCCCTTTCCCCCCTCCCTTTCCCTCCTCCCTTTTCTCCTCTCCCTTTCCTCCCCCCTATATTCCCCCCCCTCTTTCTCCCCTGCTCTCTCTCCCCCCCCCCCCCCCCTTGGCAGATGCTCCCTCTCCTCTGAAAGGTGTGCTGTGGCCCCCTTTACTGCATGTCTTCCTGTGCTAGCCCTCCCTGCTACTACAGTGGCTCCTCTCCCTGGGCTGGTCTCGCCCTGTCCCTGTTCTGTCTGCCCGTCTCCATTCCCTTCCTCGCCCCCTCACCTGTTTCCCCTATCCTCGCTTCCCTCTCTCTGTCCTACTTTAGTCCAAGAACGAGGCAGAACAGTCCTGCTCAAACACAGAGCCAATACAACAAATATTTGATTTGATTTGATTTATTGTCACGTACCGAAGTACAGTGAAAAATATTTTTCTGCGGCCAAGGGTACGTTCGTAGTAGACAAAAAAGAATAATCGACAAAGTACATTGACAAATGGTACATCGACAAACAGTGATTGGTTACAGTGCGGAACAAGGGGCCAAATAAAGAAAATAGATGAGCAAGAGCAGCATGGGACATCGTGAATAGTGTTCTTACAGGGAACAGATCAGTCCGAGGGGGAGTCGTTGAGGAGTCTAGTAGCTGTGGGGAAGAAGCTATTCCTATGATTGGATATGCGGGTCTTCAGACTTCTGCATCTTCTGCCTGATGTAAGGGTCTGGAAGAAGGCAAAGCCTGGGTGGGAGGGGTCTCTGATAATGCTGTCTGCCTTCCTGAGGCAGCGGGAGGTGTAGACAGAATCAACGTGCAGGTGGCAAGCTTGTGTGATGCTTTGGGCTGAGTTCACCACACTCTGCAGTTTCTTGCGATCTGGGGCCGAGCAGTTTCCATACCAAGCTGTGATGCAGCTGGATAGGATGCTCTCTATGGCAAGTTTGTGAGAGTCGATGCAGACATGCCAAATTTCTTTAGCTTCCGTGGGAGGTAGAGACATTTTTTTTTTCATGTTCATAGAACATAGAACATACAGTGCAGAAGGAGGCCATTCGGCCCATCGAGTCTGCACCGACCCACTTAAGCCCTCACTTCCACCCTATCTCCGTAACCCAATAACCCCTCCAGTCACTAAGGACAATTTTCATGGCCAATACACCTAACCTGCACGTCTTTGGACTGTGGGAGGAAACTGGAGCACCCAGCGGAAACCCACGCAGACACGGAGAACGTGCAGACTCCGCACAGACAGTGACTCAGCGGGGAATTGAACCTGGGACCCTGGCGCTGTGAAGCCACAGTGCTATCCACTTGTGCTACCGTGCTGCCTAATTGTTGGGCTTTCTTGACTGTTGCATCAACGTGAGCGGACCAGGACAGACTGTTGGTGATGGTGACTCCGAGGAACTTATAGCTATTGATCATCTCCACTTCGGAGATATTGATGCATGGGGGGGGGGGAATGCATGCTACGCTTCCTGAAATCGATGATCGGTTCCATGGTCTTTCCGACATTTAGAGAGAGGTTCTTTTCGGTACACCATGTAACCAAGTGATTTATCTCCCTTCTGTAGTCTGATTCATCTTTGTTGAGATACGATCCACGACAGTCGTATCATCCACAAACTTATAGATTGAGTTGGAGTTAAATCTTGCCAAACAGTCGTGTGTGTATAGGGAGTAGGTATAGATTCTGTTTCTTCCTCCACCTTTCGTCTTTTTCCCTGCTGCCCTCGCCGTTGCTGCGTCTGTTCCTTTTCCTAATTGTTGGTCTTCACAAACTCCTTGGCCTCTGCTGGGGTGCCGAAGTAATGTTCTTTTCCTTTATAGGTTACCCAGAGTCTGGCCGGGTACAACATGCCGAACTTCACCCTGCTCTTGTGAAGCGCCGATTTTGCCTTATAGAATTTGACCCTTTTTTCTGCGAGGTCAGCCCCAATGTCCTGATAAACCCTTATTCTGTGCTCTTCCCACGAGCACAACTTTGTCTGTGAGGCTCACCTCAGGATCTTTTCCCAGTCCTGGTACCGTTGCAGCTTCACAATGATCGCTCTCGGCTGCTCCCCAGTCTTGGGTTTTGGCCGAGCGGCCTGTGTGCCCTGTCGAGTTCTGGGGGGTGTGGGAAGCTATTTCTCCCAACCAGGTTTCCCAGCATGTGGCCGATATTGGCTGTTGGGTCCGTTCCCTTCACCCCCTCTGGCAGTCCCACAATATGAATGTCTGTCGTTTGGATGGTTTCCTGGTCCTCTACCTTTCCCTTCAGGATCCCTGGGCCTCTGCCAATCTCTTCACCTTGGTCTCCAAAGCCACGATCCTATCATTCTGGTTGGTTGCCGCCCTTTCCAGGTCCATGGACGTCCTTTCCTCCTTCTTCCACCTTTTTCCCAGGCGGTCTATTGTGCCCTGGCGGGGGCCATCGCTTCCGTCACTACCTCCTTCACCACCTCTTTCATCACCACCAATGGGTTCCAATTTGATCGCTTCCATCATGGCAGCCAGTTTTTTTTTAGGAAAGTCTGCCATCCATCCCCCGGTGTCGTGGGGGGTGTCGCTGCCTGTTAGTGCTCCTCTGTTAGGGTCGGCGGCCGTGCCCTCGCTTATTTCACCGGGGCCTCCACCTCACCTCGTGCGTCCGCTGGTCCGTCTGCTCGTTGCTCCTACCCCTTGCCACCACTTCTGTCTTCTCGCCGGACCTTTGAACTACCGTTTGACGGCATCTTCCCTTCTGCTTCTTCGCTGCTAGTGTCTTTTTGGTTTTTTAGGAGTTTGGGTGGCTTTTTCCAAGAATCCTGGAACATTTGCTATTTTGGGTCCGATTGGGAGGAGAGCCACCTGATTTGCGTCCGCTCAGCACTTCGCCACCACCGGAAGTCCACAGCATTGTTTTTTTAAGCATGTTTTTAGTCTGTAACCTGTTTACCTTAGAAACGGTATACACAGGCATCCAGTGACATTGTGTCTGATCGTGTTTTTAGTTCGGCAGTCAGGGCTCGTTTCTGAGTTCAAGTTCCTATCTGAGGTTGTGCTAGGTTTTGAAAGAGTGAACATGACATTGTTAAAACTGTGTAATGTTGAGCCTGTTAATCTTCCCAACCCTTGCACGCAATTCTCCAAATGCTAACAGTGAGTGTTAAGATATAAAGTAATCAAATAATCCTGAATTGCACCCTTCAGCGAGGTGTCAGGATAGAGCTGTCCTTTAAGGTGAAACAGCAGCTCAATTTATAATTTTTACATTTAATAACACAGAAGTGCCAACATTGAGTGTGACCTTTTTTAGAAGTAACTATGGAGAATCTACTGTTATTAATAATAATAATCTTTATTGTCACAAGTAGGCTTACATTAACACTGCAATGAAGTTACTGTGAAAAGCCCGAGTCGCCACATTCCGGCGCCTATTCTGGTACACAGAGGGAGCATTCAGAATATCCAATTCACCTAACAGCACATCTTTCGGGTCTCGTGGGAGCACCCGGAGGAAACCCTCGCAGACACTCCGCACAGACAGTGACCCAAGCTGTGAATCGAACCTGGCGCTGTGAAGCAACAATGCTAACCACTGTGCTACCGTGCCGCCCCGAGCGTGGATCACGAGAGTCAGCCATTCTGTAAAAGTGGGTCACAGGAAATAAAGTTTGAAAAACACTGCTCCAGTGCATTACCTCTTGGGGACCATCCTTACCAGAAGTAGGACATGCCCCTCTTGCAAAAAAAGCTTTAATCCAGTTAGCTAATTTGCTCTAAGTTCCATGAGTTCTAACTTCCTTTGACTTTCCAGGGTAAATAGCAAATACTTTCTGAAAATACAAATAAGTCATAAATAAGCCTTCATCTGCTTATGTAATTATCTCAAAATAATTATCATAGAATCTTACAGCACTGAAGGGACATCATTCATGCCTGCACTATGAAAGAGCTGTTCAATTAGTCCCAATTCTCCAAACTTTCCCCAAATCTTTGTGAATTAGTTGTTTACCCTGTTGTTTCTAAATTCATGTTGGCTATGCTGTGTGGTCAACTACTGTTAACAGTCTTCATTTTCTGTGGTACATTTTCTGTGCCATGCTAATTGATGATTGTTTTATAATTTATAGGGCTATGTCACTCAAATTCTTTTGAATATTAATTCTGGTTCTCTTTCTAAAAAATTAATTTATGGAATGTGGGTGTCACTGGCTAGACCAGTACTTTTGTCCATCCTTTGTTGCCCTTGAGAAGGTGGTGGTGAGCTGCCTTCTCGAACTGCTGGAATCCCTGAAGTGGAGGTACATCTGCAGCACAGCGACAGTGGAAGAATGGCGATATATTTTCAAGTCAAGATGATGAGTGACTTGGAGGGGAACCTCTAGGTTGTGGTGTTCCCAGATATCTTCTACTCTTGTCCTTTTCTAGAACGTAGTGATTGTGGGTTTAGAAGGTGCTGCCAAAGGAGCCTCGGCGAGTTCCTGCAGTGCATCTTGTAGATGGTACACACTGCTGCCACTGTTTGTCAGCGGTGGAGAAATTGAATGTTTCTGAAAGGGATAGCAATCAAGCGGGCTGCTTTTTCCTAGACAGTACCAAGCTTCTTCAGTGTTGTTGGAGCTGCACTCACCCAGACAAAGCGAAAGCATTCCATCACACTCCTGGCTTGTGACTTGTGAATGGTGGACAGTCTTTGTGGGGAATCAGAAGGTGAGTTACGTTGCAGGATTCTTAGCCTTTGAGCTGCTCTGGTAGCCACAGTATTCATATGGTTAGTCCAGTTCAGTTTTGGAAACCCCAGGATGTTGATCATGGGAATTCAGTGATGGTAATGCCATTGAATGTCATGGGGCGATGGTTAGATTCTTGGGTACCATCTGTGATTTTGGAGCCCTATAGTATTTTTTTTTGCCTGTTTTCTCTCTCACTTCCTTAATGATCATTGCATTATCATGTGAGAGTACTTTTAAGAAATGGGTGTTTAAGAAATGTACCTTTAAGAAATGGAGCTGCTCATGGTACTGGAGTGATTTCAATGTGGGTGCAGCTGAGCTCTATTTCTGCTTTTTAGTTTCAGTTTGAGAAAAAGCTTGGGTGTGTATGTGTTTTTCAGTGAGCTGCATCTGAACTTTAACAAAGAGCTGTACTGTTGATCTCTGCCATCCAAAGACTATCTGTGAGTCACTTGGTGAACCCAGAATTGTAAAAGTTCTCAGTATTGAATGTAAACCTAACATTTTCCTGTTTGAAGGTTTGTTAAGTCTTTTGGATGTTAAAAGGACAGCTTACAGGGTTACTTAGTGTTGTAGTCTTTGGGGTTGTATTTGAATTAAGGTTGCTTAGATGTTCACTGTTTGTTTTAAAAAGGCTAACTTGCGTTCATAGAATAAACATTATTTTGTTTTAAAGAAATACTTGTCCATTTTCTGCTGTACCACACCTGTAGAGTGGGCCGTGTGCTCCCCATACCACAATCTATTAAACGTTGTGGGTCAGGTGAACTCCATGATACACTTTGGGGTTCTCTAAACCCTGACCCATAACAGCATTCAAATGATACTTGTTCAATTTCTTATAAATATTTAATTGTTTGAAATCCCAGTTTCCATGATCATCCAAAACCAACCCGGCAGGTCCGGCCATGTGCTTAGGATGCCAGAGTCCTGACTGCAGAAGCAAATCTTCTTCACCCAGCTTAAGGAAGGCTCCTGAGCAAGAGGAGGACAAAGAAAGCGCTTCAAAGACACCCTGAAGACCTACCTCAAGAAATGCAATATTGATATCAATGCCTGGGAGACGTTTGCTCAGAGGAGATCTACTTGGAGGAACCTCCTGATTGAAGGGACACAATTCTTCAAGGACATCTGACAGCAAGATGAGGTCTGGAAAAGCAGTCTGAGAAATGAATACCAGCAATCTAGAGTCCAAGGACTGACCCTACTTCTCGGAAATGCCTGCCACATGTGCAGTCAAAGATGTGGCTCTAGGATCGGGCTCATCAGCCAAGCAAGGAATCGCAGAACCTATGACCAGCAACACGGAATTTCTTAGGTTGACAATCCTACTCATTAGCAAATGATTGCCGATCCTTGAGCAAATGTAACTAGGTTTGATATTTTTGAATGCTGACGTGAAAAATCAATTTACCACCAAGCTATTTCCAGTTTCTCTTTATATATTTCCTAATTTTATTCCTTGGGGATTAAAATTTTATTTTTCATGGCTAATGACAAAACCTGTTAGAATCACCGAATTTACAGTGCAGAAGGAGGCCATTCAGCCCATCGAGCCTGTACCGGCCCTTACAAAGAGCACCCTACTCAAGCCCATGTATCTACCCTATCCCTGTAACCCAGTAAACCCCACTTACCTTTTTTGGACACTAAGGGCAATTTAGCATGGCCAATCCACCTAACCCGCACATCTTTGGACTGTGGGAGGAAACCGGAGCACCCGGAGGAAACCCACGTAGACACGGGGAAAACGTGCAGACCCCCACAGACAGTGACCCAGCTGGGAATCGAACCTGGGACACTGGAGCTGTGAAGGAATTGTGCTAACCACTATGCTACCGTGCTGCCCACTATTGATTCCTATGACTTCCTATGAATTTGATTCTGAGCAGATACTTTACTGGCCCGTAGTGGCATATACATTTATTTATTATGTAAACAGTCAGTTCTCAAAGTCCTTTTGCCGAAGACTGTTTTATCTTCATTTGAACATGTTTCTCTAATACATGGTTATATGTGAATAACTTTTCAGCATTAACTCTCAGTGACATGAATGATTCATTGAAAATAACTGAAAGAAAAATGAAAAGTGAGGGAAAACTGGGAAAGACGGTTACAAGAAGAGAGCATAATTTCTATGAATCTATGTGCAATTAAAATCATCAAATTATAGGAGACAAATGGAAGGAAGATGAGACAAGTAAGAGTAAGGTGCTTTATTTTATTTAGATTTTGTATTTTTTTGTAATATAGAATTAACGTAGAAACAAAGTTACTCTTGATAGTTAGCAAATGATTACAGCAGTGAAGAGGCCATTTGGCCCATTATGTGTGTGGCAGATTTTTGCTCGACCCATCCAGCTCATCGCTAGAGAAATTTGCATACTGTAAACGTTTTTAATGTAAAGATTAAACAATGTTTTAAAAGGGTTGATTGAGGAGATTTGAGTTTCCCTCATAGTATTAACCACACATTTCCAAGCATCTTTGGTCCAAAATTATTTAGAAATCTTGGATAGATTTCACTAATAGTATTTTGTATTACGTTATCTATAACAGTTGAATTTAAAGCAAACTAATTTATAAATCTTTGATTTCAGTAACTCGTACATTGCATCCTATTGCCTGGTATCATATTAACTGTTTCGGTGTTGTACATCTTTTAAGATAACTACCACAGTATAGGTACCAACATGGATTTAACAAGTTTGTAATATATGTTGGGGTAACAGTTTCCCAATACATTGTCCACATAGATTTTGCAAGCTGTAATCATTACAAGTTTTACCTTTTCTTTGCAACAAATCTGGCTGCATATTCTTAAACTCTAATGAAAATGTTGTTAAGTAATGGGTTAAGAGACATTGCAATTAGTTGTCTCATTTATGTTAAGTATCCATTAATTGACACTGATATGTAAATGGGCTTCAGGTGGCCTCTGTCAGGTGATGTATAGTGAGAGTTTTGTGCAAAAGCTGTTGGAAGGAAATAAATGTGTGTTTGTGAAAAAGGAACAGAACTTTAGACTCTTCATATCACAACAACTAAAACGTCTAACAATTGGTAGCAGAAGATGGTTGCTGTGTAAATGTGAAGGGTTGAAAGATACAACTTTCCAGATCAAACCAAGGAGTGAGTGAGAAAAGAAAAAAAAAAAGGGATATATGGCTGAACCGAGGATAAAGATGGCTGGATATGACTATCCTCCCTTATTTTCTGAAAGGGAATTGTACGACCAATGGAGAAGTGCAGTAGTTATGTGGACTAAGGTAACTGCTTTGGGAAAGAGAAAACAAGGTGTGGCATTGGCTCTTTCTCTACCTTATGACAGTAAAATCCGAAACAAAGTGCTTTCTGAGCTGGAATTGGAAGAGTTAGACTCAGAAGAAGGTCTGGAGACTTTATTACATTATATGGATAAGATTTATAAGAAAGATGACTTGTTAAGTGCGTATGAGCATGGTCCAATTTTGATAAGTTCCGGAAAATGGAGGATATCTCCATGGAAGACTATATAATGGAATTTGGCAGACTATATAAAAGACTGCAGAAACACAACCTGGAATTTCCACAGTCTGTGTTGGCCTTTAAATTACTTGACTGTGCTAGAGTGAGCAACATGGATAGGCTCATGGTTTTGACTGGAGTTCAGTTTACTGATAAGGATACCTTATTCGAACAGATGACAAAAGTTTCTGGGGAAACATTCTATTCCGATGGCTCTGATGACCCAAATAGGTCAGCCTGCAATAAGGCAGAATATGGAAGATACACTACTAACAGGATGGCAAAATCGTATGGCTACGAACAGGGCTCAAGACTATAGAAGGAGACCGAGACCAGGAAATTATGAAGACAGAAACCCAGTTAGCACCTACAATAGGAAGATGAACCCCAGAAATGCACGGGGCATGATAAATTGATGCTTTCGATGTGACTCTCAATACCATTATGCGTTCAACTGTCCAACTCGTTATGATAGTGTTTGAAGCGACACATGACACGGAAGCGGCAGAAGAGGAAAAAGATAGTGACCAGAAAGAAGGAATTGTCATATTGACAAGCAGTTTTACGCCGGTAATGAGGGTGTCCATTGCAGAATCCTTCAACTGTGCTGTATTGGACAGTGGCTGCACATCTACTGTGTGTGGAATTGACTGGTTAAAATGTTACCTGGACTCTTTGAATGTTGAAAATCGAACCAAGGTTAAGGAATTTGAAAGTTCCACAAGTTTCAGGTTTGGGGATGATACTCTGAAGTCGCTGAAAAGAGTGGTGATCCCTTGCAATATTGCCGGAGTGAATCATTTCATTAGCACGGATGTTGTATCAAGTGAGATACCTTTGCTTCTGAGCAGACTGTCGATGAAGAAACCACACGTGAAACTGGATGTGGAACAGGCTAAGGCAACAGTTTTTGGAAAGACGGTGGATTTACAATTTACACAGTCGGGACACTATTGTATTCCATTACTGACAAATAATATTTCAAGTAGAGTGGTTAAGGATGTGTTAATGGCAGTTGAAAATGGGACTTTAGCTGATAAAAAGCTTGTGGTATTAAAACTGCATAGGCAATTTGCACATCCGTCTCCTCGGAGGCTGAAAAATGTATTAAAGGATGCAGGGGTAAGGGATGACGACTATACTAAACTGATAGAACAGGTTAGTGGCCGCTGTGAAGTTTGTAGGAAGTACAGAAGGACACCAGCACGACCGATAGTAACCCTACCTTTGGCCAGGGATTTTAACGACATTGTGGCCATGGACCTTAAGATCTGGGATAAAGCAAGTAATATATTTATTTTGCATTTTGTAGATTTAGCAACCAGATTTAGTCAATCAATGATTGTATGAAGTAAAGAAAAGAGAGTAATTCTGGATCAAATCGTGGAAAAATGGATAGGGACAGGAATGGGTCCACCGGCAAAATTCCTTACAGACAATGGGGGAGAATTTGCTAATGATGAGTTTAGGGATATGTGTGAAAACATGAATATCAGAGTGATGAATACGGCTGCAGAAAGCCCATTTAGTAATGGTGTCTGTGAAAGAAATCATGCTGTCATCGATGACATGCTTCGGAAAGTTTTGGCAGATCTTTCAGGCTAAATTCAGCTTTAGGATGGGCAGTACATGCAAAGAATTCATTGCAGGTGGTTGGGGGCTATAGTCCTTATCAATTAGTGTTTGGTAGAAATGCTAAAATTCCATCCATTTTGGATGACCAGCCTCCAGCTTGGGAGGGGACTACAATTATCTCTGGTTTTGCTGAACATTTAAATGCATTACATCGCAGTCGAACAGCTTTTTTGGAAGCAGAAGTCTCTGAAAGAATTCGCAGAGCTTTAAGACATAACGTACAGCCATCAGATGCCATTTTTCAGCAAGGAGGCATGGTATACTATAAGAGAGACAATCCTAATGAATGGAAAGGCCCAGGGACGATCATAGGCATAGATGGCAAAACAATTATTTTGCAACATGGTAATCAAACTGTTAGGGTACATTCATCAAGGATAATGGGTACCGATTACAAATTTTCAAACTTAGACAGAGCAGACAGACATGACGAGGAACCAGAGTCATCTGGTACGCATGTGTCACAGAACTATGAGGACCAATTAACTGATATAGACAGGGTTTCTGTGGAGGAACACAACACTTTGGATGAATTAGAACAGGCCATTTTTCCGAAAGGGCAACTGCCAAAAGTTGGTACAAAAGTGACATACTTGCCTGAAGGGTCTAGTCAATGGAAGGATGCAACTGTTATTAGTAGAGCAGGGAAGGCCACTGAAAAGTATAAACATTGGTTGAATGTACAGCATTCAGGGGAAGGAGTCAAGACAATGGATTGGGAAAACGAAGTTCAAAAATGGAGGGCACAGATACGCAGTGCCAGTTCTGATAGTACATCGGATAGTGAACAGGTCTGCAGGAAAAGGTAGAGAACTATTGAAAGGACATCCCACAGCAGAAGGGAAAGATCAAGCAGTAGCAGTACAGAACGAGATACCAGGCGGGAGAGGGGACGTAGTTTATCAAGATCTTGGAACATGAGTAAGTCTATGAATACTAATAGGAGTAGAAGCCCACATGCACGTGAGATTTTGGTGGCTTCAAATAAATTAGATGAAAAAGTTATCAAAGAAGCTAAACAGCAAGAATTGCATAGTTGGAGTGAATTTGGGGGTATGCACGGAAGTACCGGATAGGGGACAAAGAGCTCTATCCAACAGATGGATTTGCACGGAAAAGGTTCTTCTGGATGGAACTTAAGGCAAAGGCCAGGCTTGTGGCAAGGGGTTTTGAAGAAAACTTAGAAGATCAGGATTTAAGGGTAGATTTGCCTACAACAGGAAAGGTTATTTTAAAGATCATCTTGGCTCTATTAGCCACAAAGGCATGGGAATGCAAATCTATAGATATAAAAGCTGCCTTTTTGCAGGGGCATCAGCTCCAGAGAGACATTTTTCTTCGTCCTCCTAAAGAAGTAGCTAACACAGAAGGGGTACCGTGGAAGTTGAACAAATGTGTATATGGATTAAATGATGCTTCTAGAGTCTGGTATTTTTCGGTAAGGTCAGTTTTGTTAAAGTTAGGCTGTTACCAGTTGAAAGCAGATCCTGCAATGTTTTACTGGCACTATAAAGGAAATCTTTCTGGCATTTTTATGATGCATGTCGATGATTTTTTGGTGGGGTGGGACTAGTGATTTTTAAGCTATTGTAATGTCTGGTTTGAGGAAAGAATTCAGGGTTGGAAGTTTACGTCAGCAATCTTATTTGGAAAGCATCAGCCCAATAGCAATTAGTCGTTGCCGAGTTTCACAAAAAAACGTAATGGTTTCAAAGATAGAAAAAGAGCAACTGTGAAGTTTAATTGGGCAACTGAACTGGTTAGGTAGACAGACTAGACCGGACGTGAGTTTTGATGTCTTCGAGTTGAGTACAAAAATGAATGATCCCAAAGTAGAAGACATAATAAGAGCAAATAAAGCGTTGGCCAAACTAAAAATGCTGGAGTGTGTTTTGAAGTTCCCGGTTTTAGGTGACCGTAGGCACTTGAAGCTCATAGTTTATAGTGATGCGTCCTATGCAAATTTATGTGATGGGGTTTCAAGCGCAGGAGGTTTTATAATTTTCCTTTTGGGGAACAATGGTAAATGTTGCCCGCTTGTGTGGGAAACAAAGAAAATAAGGAGAGTGGTAAAAAGCACTTTGGCTGCTGAGACGTTAAGCCTTGTAGAGGCGGTGGATATGGTCTTTTATACAAGTATGATATTGACAGAAATTTTGCGATTAGGGGATTTGGGTAATATACCTATTGACTGTCACATTGACAATAAATCCCTGTGGGAAAATGTGCACTCTACAAAAAGTGTCAATGAAAAGAGGTTACGGACAGACATCGCAAGTTTGAAGCAGATGTTGGACAGAGGGGAAATAACAAAAATTAAATGGGTTGACAGGAGCTATCAACGGTCAGACTGTTTTACGAAAAGAGGGGCGGGTTCACAGAAACTTTTGGATATTGTTAATGAAGGGCGCTTGTTCTGTGACTTTTTTTTTCTCTCGTCCAAACAAAAAAAAAGGGGGGGGGGGAAATCATGTGTGTGTTTTTGAGTTCCTTGAAATTTTGTTTTCACCTAATTTTTTTTTTCTCCAAGGAAGGGGAGACTGTTAAGTAATGGGTTAAGAGACATTGCAATTAGTTGTCTCATTTATGTTCAGTATCCATTAATTGACACTGATATGTAAAGGGGCTTCAGGTGGCCTCTGTCAGGTGATGTATAGTGAGAGTTTTGTGCAAAAGCTGTTGGAAGGAAATAAATGTGTGTATGTGAAAAAGGAACAGAACTTTAGAACATAGAACATTACAGCGCAGTACTGGCCCTTCGGCCCTCGGTGTTGCGCCGGCCTGTGAAACCACTCTGAAGCCCATCTACACTATTCCCTTGTCGTCCATCTGTCTATCCAATGACCATTTGAATGCCCTTAGTGTTGGCGAGTCCACTACTGGTGCAGGCAGGGCATTCCACGCCCTTACTACTCTCTGAGTAAAGAACCTACCTCTGACATCTGTCTTACATCTATGTCCCCTCAATTTAAAGCTATGTCCCCTCCTGCTAGACATCACCATCCGAGGAAAAAGGCTCTCACTGTCCACCCTATCCAATCCTCTGATCATCTTGTATGCCTCAATTAAGTCACCTCTTAACCTTCTTCTCTCTAACGAAAACAGCCTCAAGTCCCTCAGCCTTCCCTCATAAGATCTTCCCTCCATACCAGGCAACATTCTGGTAAATCTCCTCTGCGCCCTTTCCAATGCTTCCACATCCTTCCTATAATGCGGCGACCAGAATTGCATGCAATAATCCAAATGCTACCGCACCAGAGTTTTGTACAGCTGCAACGTGACCTCATGGCTCCGAAACTCAATCCCTCTACCAATAAAAGCTAACACACCGTACGCCTTCTTAACAACTCTCTCAACCTGGGTGGCAACTTTCAGGGATCTATGTACATGGACACCGAGATCTCTCTGCTCATCCACACTGCCAAGAATCTTACCATTAGCCCAGCACTCTGTCTTCCTGTTATTCCTTCCAAAATGAATCACCTCACACTTTTCTGCATTAAACTCCATTTGCCACCTCTCAGCCCAGCGCTGCAGCTTATCTATGTCCCTCTGTAACTTGTAACATCCTTCCGCACTGTCCACAACTCCACCGATTTTAGTGTCATCTGCAAATTTACTCACCCATCCTTCTACGCCCTCCTCCAGGTCATTTATAAAAATGACAAACAGCAGTGGCCCCAAAACAGATCCTTGTGGTACACCACCAGTAACTGGACTCCAGTCTGAACATTTCCCATCAACCACCACCCTTTGTCTTCTTCCAGCTAGCCAATTTCTGATCCAAACTGCTAAATCTCCCTGAATCCCATGCCTCCGTATTTTCTGCAGTAGCCTACCGTGGGGAACCTTATCAAACGCTTTACTGAAATCCATATACACCACATCAACTGCTTTACCCTCATCCACCTGTTTGGTCACCTTCTCAAAGAACTCAATAAGGTTTGTGAGGCACGACCTACCCTTCACAAAACCGTGTTGACTATCCCTTATCAAATTATTCCTTTCCAGATGATTATACATCCTATCTCTTATAAACCTTTCCAAGGTTTTGCCCACAACAGAAGTAAGGCTCAGTGGTCTGTAGTTACCGGGGTTGTCTCTACTCCCCTTCTTGAACAAGGGGACAACATTTGCTATCCTCCAGTCTTCAGGCACTATTCCTGTAGACAAAGATGACTTAAAGATCAAAGCCAAAGGCTCAGCAATCTCCTCCCCAGCTTCCCAGAGAATCCTAGAATAAATCCCATCCGGCCCAGGGGACTTATCTATTTTCACACTTTCCAGAATTGTTAACACCACCTCCTTATGAACCTCAAGCCCTTCTAGTCTAGTAGCCTGAATCTCAGTATTCTCCTCGACAACATTGTCTTTTTCCTGTGTGAATACTGACGAAAAATAGTCATTTAGCACCTCTCCTATATCCTCGGACACCAAGCACAACTTCCCACGACTGTCCTTGACTGGCCCTACTCGTACCCTAGTCATTCTTTTGTTCCTGACATATCTATAGAAAGCTTTAGGGTTATCCTTGATCCTACCTGCCAAAGACTTCTCATGTCCCCTCCTGGCTCTTCTTAGCTCTCTCTTCAGGTCCTTCCTAGCTAACTTGTAACTCTCGAGCGCCCTAACTGAACCTTCATGTCTCATCTTTACATAAGCCTCCTTCTTCCTCTTGACAAGTGTTTCGACTGCCTTAGTAAACCACGGTTCCCTTGCTTGACCACTTCCTCCCTGCCTGAGAGGTACATACTTATCAAGCTTGAACAAGCTCCACATTTCCATTGTGCCCATCCCCTGCAGTTTTCCTCTCCATCCGATGCATTCTAAGTCTTGCCTCATCGCATCATAATTGCCTTTCCCCCAGATATAACTCTTGCCCTGCGGTATGTACCTATCCCTTTCCATCACTAAAGTAAACGTAATCGAATTGTGGTCACTATCACCAAAGTGCTCACCTACCTCCAAATCTAACACCTGTCCTAGTTCATTACCCAGTACCAAATCCAATACGGCCTCGCCTCTCGTTGGCCTATCTACATACTGTGTCAGGAAACCCTCCTGCACACATTGGACAAAAACGGACCCATCTAATGTACTCGAAGTATAGCGTTTCCAGTCAATATTTGGATAGTTAAAGTCACCCATAACAACTACCCTGTTGCTTTCGCTCCTATCCAGAATCATCTTTGCAATCCTTTCCTCTACATCTCTGGAACTTTTTGGAGGCCTATAGAAAACCCCTAACAGGGTGACCTCTCCTTTCCTGTTTCTAACCTCAGCCCATACTACCTCAGTAGACGGGTCCTCATCAAACGTCCTTTCTGCCACCGTAATACTGTCCTTTATTAACAATGCCACCCCTCCCCCTCTTTTACCACCTTCCCTGAGCTTACTGAAATATTTAAACCCCGGCACCTGCAACAACCATTCCTGTCCCTGCTCTATCCATGTCTCCGAAATGGCCACAACATCGAAGTCCCAGGTACCAACCCATGCCGCAAGTTCACCCACCTTATTCCGGTTGCTCCTGGCATTGAAGAAGACACACTTTAAACCACCTTCCTGCCTGCCGGTACACTCCTGCAACTTTGAAACCTTACTCATGACCTCACTACTCTCAACCTCCTGCATACTGGAGCTACAATTCAGGTTCCCAAGCCCCTGCTGAACTAGTTTAAACCCTCACGAAGAGAATTAGCAAATTTCACCCCCAGGATATTGGTACCCCTCTGGTCCAGGTGTAGACCATCCTTTTGTGAGGGCCACGAAGAATCCAGCATGAGTTTTAAGGATGCAAAGTAATAACATTTATTTACAATAACATATATATAACAGCAGCAACAACTTCCCTTGCTGCACACTCCTTCCTGCTGCTTCCAAACTGGCCAGCTTTATTTATACTTGGAGTTTACTAATGGTTTCTCCGCCCCCCTCATTGGGGAAGCTCATACTCCCACAGGATTGTGGGATTGTCATTAGTCCCCAGCCAATGGTAAGCAGGCAGGTTATAACATCCCCCCCCCCCCCCGCAAAGTCCAAGGAATCCACCGAAGACCCTGGCAAAGGAGGGCGTCGGACTCGTTTTGCCGCAGGCCGGACTCCATTTTCACGCGGCGCTGGCTCAGGCGGCATGTAACGAGACGGAGACCGGCGCTTCCATGATGAACGGCACAACGGTTGTACATCCACGGCCCGTGGACCCCAGGATTCCCCCTCTGATGCATCCTGTGTCTCCATCTCGGAGTCAGAGTCTGCTGCCTCCGTCATGTCAGCGTCTCTATCTCCATTCGGTTCTGTAACGACCTGCGCAGGCTTCGAGTGAGGCACCAGTGGAAGATTGTGAGGACTACCTTCCCTTGTCTCTGCGGCTGTAGAAATGAGCTCCGGGGGTGGGGAATCTTTTGAGGGGATAGTCTTCTGGACCGAACGTGGTCTACATGTTTGCGCTGGAGACGACCCTGGGCTTGCACCGGTAAGATCTAGGGCCCGTTTGGCGAAAGATTACACCAGGAACCCACTGGGCACCACCAGCAAAATTCCGAACGAACACTGGGTCACCGGGCGCAAACTGCCGAAGCCGAGAAAATCCCTGTCCCTGCCGTTCTTGTGTGCGGCGTACTTTTGCGCCAATGTCCGGGAAAACCATACTAAGGCGGGTGCGAAGTCTCCGACCCACTCGGAGTTCTGCGGGAGCTACCCCTGTCACCGCATGGGGGGTGGTCCTACACGTAAACAAAAAGCGAGCCAGTCTCGTGTCCATTGATCCGGAAGACTGCTTCTTTAGGCCTCTTTTGAATGTCTGCCAACCCATTTGAAGCCGGGTGGTAAGGGGCAGTGCGGATATGGCGTATGCCGTTCATCTTCTTGAACCTCGCAAACTCCTCACTCGTGAATGGAGTGCCGTACTCCGTGACCAGCACCTCGGGGAGGCCATGCGTACTAAAAGACAAACGCATCTTTTCAATTGTTGGCAGGACGTTGTCCCCTGCATCTTATGCACCTCTAGCCATTTAGACTGGTCGTCAATTAATAGAAGGAACATAGATCCTTGAAAAGGGCCTGCAAAATCTGCATGCAAGCGTGCCCAAGGCCGACCTGGCCATTCCCAGTGATGTAGGGGCGCGGCCGGCGGAAGCTTCTGATGCTCCTGACAAATGGAGCAGTTTTGGGCCACCTTCTCAATGTCGGTGTCGAGGCCTGGCCACCAGACATAACTCTGGGCCAACATTTTCATTTTGGTCACTCCTGGATGCCCATTGTGCAAGTCTGTTCGTATCAGCTCCTGGCCTTTTTCCGGGACAATCACACGCGTCCCCCACAAGAGGATGCCGTATTCCACGCTGAATTCTGACAGCTTGGAGGAAAATGCCCGCAACTCGCCTGGGAGCTGTCTATGCTGCCCACCATACAGGACTATGTGCCGAAACTTTGACAGGACTGGCTCCGTCTGGGTCCACTCACGGATCTGTCATGCCGTGACAGGCAAGATGTCCATAAAATTTAGGGTTGCAACCACCTCACCGGTCGTGGGGGTCGACATGGGGCGGGTCGATAAAGACAATCGGCTCAATGCGTCGGCATTTGCTATCTGCGTTCCTGGTTTGTGCTCCAGAGAATACTCTTATGCAGCAAGCAACAAAGCCCAGCGCTGGATCCGTGCGGAAGCAATGGGCAGTATTGGCTTATCCTCTCTGAAACGTCCCAGCAGAGGCTTATGATCAGTCACGATAGTGAAATGGCGGCCATACACGTACTGGTGGAAGCGCTTCACCGCAAAAACCACTGCCAGGCCCTCCTTCTCGATCTGCGCGTACTTTTTCTCCGCGACAGTCAATGTGCGGGAGGCGAAAGCTATCGGTCGCTCGGCCCCGTTCTCCATCTTGTGGGACAGGACGGCCCCAATACCATACGGGGATGCATCACATGTGACGAGCAAAGGCTTTCCAGGATCATAGTGGGTTAGTAACCCAGACGGCGACAATTGTTGCTTTACCCGCCGGAAAGCGGTTTCTTGCGGCTGACCCCAAACCCAGGTGTGATTTTTCTTTAGCAGAAGGTGCAAAGGAGCCAGCGTAGTTGCCAGATTGAGGAGGAACTTCCTGTAATAGTTTACGAGACCGAGGAAAGAACGAAGATGCGACGTGTCACTCGGGGCGGGGGCTTGTTGAATCGCACGCACCTTCTCTGCGACGGGATGCAAACCTTCGCGGTCCACCCGATAACCTAGGTATACTACTTCCTTTGCCTGAAATACGCACTTTGAGCGACGTAAACGGACTCCAGCCTCCGAAAAGTGTCTAAGGACAGCCTCCAGATTTTCCAAATGTTCCTGCTCCGACGTCCCTGTAATCAAAACGTCATCTAAGTAGACAGCAACACGTGGTAAACCTCTCAAAATGCCCTCCATAACACGTTGAAAAATTGCGCAGGCAGAGGATACTCCAAAGAGCATCCGTGTATATTCATACAGGCCCCGGTGTGTATTAATCGTTACATATGGTCGGGAGGCAGGGTCCACCTCCAACTGCAGGTAGGCGTGACTCATATCTAATTTTGTGAACGAGAGTCCACCTGCAAGCTTCGCGTAGAAATCCTCTATACGAGGCATTGGATATCGGTCGAGTCGGGAAGCCGTATTCACTGTAAGTTTATAGTCGCCACACAAGCGAACTGTGGCATCTGGCTTCATTACAGGTACAATTGGTGCTGCCCAGTCAGCAAAACGGACGGGCCTGATAATACCCAAACTCTCCAAACGAGTGACCTCCCCTTCTACCTTCTCGAGCAAGGCGTAAGGCACCGGGCGTGCCCGGAAATAGCGCGGCGTGGCTCCTGGTTCGACTTGGATACGGGCTACGGCCCCTTTTGTTTTCCCCAAACCAGGCTGGAATACATCTGGGTATCGTCCTAGCACCTCAGTCAACCCTTCAGAAACTGTTTGGAGGATGTGCTGCCATTGCAACCGCAAATGGCGCAACCAGTCCCGACCCAACAGGTTGGGCCCATGGCCGTGCACCACGATAAGTGGGAAACGCCCCTCCTGGCGTCCATAAACAACAGGGGTCATTGTAGTTCCTGCAATGTCCAGTGGTTCCCGTGTAGGTGGCCAACCTGGCCTGTGAGTCGGTTAATGTAAGGGTCTGTGTACCCGGCTTGATGCGGTCGAATGTCCTCTGGGCGATCACGGAGACCGCTACGCCAGTGTCCAACTCCATCTCAAGCGGGTGGCCATTGACCCGTACTGTCACCTTAATGGGGCCCACACGGGGAGCTGCCACACAATGCAGCTGCAGGCAGTCGTCCTCCGTCTCCACGTCCTCAGGAGTAGTCGCCGCAGGTTCATCCACATGGAAGGTACGGCCCCTGGGCTGGTTCCAGGTACGGCCCCTGGGCTGGTCCCAGTTTTGGTCGGAACGACGGTGCCTCTGGCGCCCCCAGGACCGCCGTCCGCGACGGGGTCGGCGCCTACAAGTCTGACACGGACATGGCTCCTCATCCATTGGTTCTGGAGAAGGCTCCCTTCGGGGAGGAATGTCCGACGGCCACTGGCGTCGGTCCGGACGTTGCCTCGCCCATGGTACCGCAGGAGTGCGGGGGGACGTTTTCGGACGGAAGGGGTTGCGCCCCAAGGCATGCACTTCCATTCCCTGTAGCTCCTGCACTCCTCGTTCTGCGCTCTCTCAGGACAATACTATTTGAATGGCCTGTTGAAAAGTCAATGTTGGCTCAGCTAACAACTTTCTCTGGGTGGCCGCGTTGTTAATACCGCAAACCAAACGGTCGCGTAACATTTCTGACAAGGTCTCACCATAGTCACAGTACTCCGCAATCCTGCGTAACCTGGATAGAAAATCAGCAAGGGATTCTCCAGGGGTCCTCTCAGCGGTATTAAACCGGTAACGCTGGAGTATCGTGGACGGGGTTGGGTTAAAATGTTGCCCCACTATATTCACAAGTTCATCAAACGTTTTGGTTTCCGGCGCAGCTGGGTACGTAAGGCTCCTAATCACCCCAAACGTATGCGGGCCGCAGGCGGTGAACAATATGACCACCTGGCGCTCGGTTTCGGTGATATTGTTTGCCCGGAAATAGTAACGCATCCGTTGTGCGTACTGGTTCCAGCTTTCCAGCGCAGCATCAAAAACATCCAAACGTCCGTACAGAGGCATGGTATAATAGAAAACAACTTCCAACCTGTATCCAACAAAAATCCAGGGAGGTGGCTTCAGCAGTGTAGACAGCTATTCACTTTAACCCTCGTCGCCAGTTTTGTGAGGGCCACGAAGAATCCAGCATGAGTTTTAAGGATACAAAGTAATAACATTTATTTACAATAACATATATATAACAGCAGCAACAACTTCCCTTGCTGCACACTCCTTCCTGCTGGTTCCAAACTGGCCAGCTTTATTTATACTTGGAGTTTACTAATGGTTTCTCCGCCCCCCTCATTGTGGAAGCTCATATTCCCACAGGATTGTGGGATTGTCATTAGTCCCCAGCCAATGGTAAGCAGGCAGGTTATAACAATCCCTTTTGTAGAGGTCCCTAGCGACCCTAGAATGAGCCCTCCCTCCTGCACCATCCCTGTAGCCACATGTTCAACTCCTCTCTTTCCCTATTCGTCGTCTCGTTATCACGTGGCACGGGTAACAACCCAGAGATAATAACTCTGTTTGTCCTAGATCTTAAGTTTCCACCCTAGCTCCCTGAATTCCTGCCTTACATCCCTATCCCTTTACCTACCTATGTCGTTGGTACCTATGTGGACCACGACTTGGGGCTGCTCCCCCTCCCCCTTAAGGATCCCGAAAACACGATCCGAGACATGACCCTGGCACCTGGGAGGCAACATACCAACCGCGGCTCGTTCCCACAGAATCTCCTATCTATCCCCCTAACTATGGATTCTCCAATGACTAATGCTCTACTCCTCCCCCCCCCTTCCCTTCTGAGCAACAGGGACAGAATCTGTGCCAGAGACCTGCACCCCATGGCTTACCCCTGATAAGTCCCCCCCCCCCCCCCTCCCAACAGTATCCAAAGCAGTATACTTTTTACTAAGGGGAACAACCACAGGGGATCCCTGTACTGACTGCTTGCTCCTATAGCCCCTCTCACCGTCACTCATCTATCTTTATTCTTCGGAGTAACTACATCCCTGAAACTTCTATCTTTGACCACCTCTGCCTCCCGAATGATCCGAAGTTCATCCAGCTCCAGCTCCAGTTCCCTAACACGGTTTCTGAGGAGCTGGAGATGGGGGCACTTCGCACAGATGAAATCAGCCGGGACACTGACGGCGTCCCTCACCTCAAATATCCTGCAGGAGGAACATTGCACTACCTTCCCTGCCATCCCCTCTAGATTAAAAAAAAGAAAAAGAAAGAAAGAGCTTACCTGTTATTCACTCCCGTTCTCAGCAAACACTGAGACTCTTCATATCACAGCAACTGAAACGTCTAACAAATGTGGCCTCAGGCTTTGATATAGGTTTATTGTGGAAGAAGCGAATTCTGCTTTTTCCTATAATCACTTCATACTCCATCACCTTCAACAAGTGATTAACTACTACTCCAAAGTCTGTTCCTTGATCCTTTTTTTCAAAAAGTATTTTTATTCAAAAAAGATGTTCATTATAACAAAATAACTACAAAACCATACAAACTACACCCACCCGATCCCCAGTCCACCCCACCCTCCCAGTCAACCACCTATAATGAAAGCAAAAAAAAAAAAGGCAAACCCACTCGACATCTGACAGTAACCAGTTCCCTGAAAAAGGAGATAAAAGGCTGCTACCTCGAGTAGAACCTTTCCACCCCCCCCCCCCCACCCCATGGTATACTTGATCTTCTCCAGGTACAAAAATTCCATCAGCTTCCACAGCCAGTAAGAGGCCTTAGGCGGCACTGGGGACCTACCAAAGCAGAACTCTCTTCCGGCTATTAGCGAGGCGAAGACTAGGGCATCTGCCTTCATCCTGTCTGTAGCACCGGCAAGTCTGAAACTCCAAAAATGGCCACCAACGGACACGGCTCCATTTGAGCACCCAAAATCCCCGACACAGTGTCATAAAAGGAGACCCAGAAGCTAACAAGCTTGGGGCAAGACAGAAACATGTACATGGTTCGCCAGCCTACAAGAGCATTGTTTACACCTATTCTCCACCCCCGAGAAAGGCCCACTCATTATGCCCTGGCCAGGTGCGCACTGTGCACCAGTTTGAACTTTAAAGACTTAAAGACCTAGCACATGAGGAGGTGAAGGAATTGGCCCTGTGAAGAGCCTCACTCCATACCCTACCTCAAAAACCAAACCCAGTTCACCATCCCTTTTGTCTTCTTCCAATGAAGCCTGCTCCGTTGACAACATCTGCCCATAAATATCCAAAATCTTAACTCCCCTAACTCGGCCAAGGACAGAACCCTGTCCAGAGGTCAGCTGTGCCATGGGAAATGACGGAAGCTCCTTACGTAGATCGTCACAAACCTGAAAGTCAGGAGCTGGAACATCTCTAAAAGCTCAACCAAACCAGTGAACTTACCTTCAAGGCACATGTCCCTGAACGTCTCCAACCTCTCCCTCCCATGCCCTGAACAATGAATCCAAGCCAGACGGCACAAACCTATGATTCCTGCAAACCTGAGCCAACAGTGACATGGGGCCTAGTTTAAAATGCTGCCTAAACTGATTCCAAATCCTTGAAGTGGCTATCACCACTGGGCTCGAAATGAATCTTACAAGGTAAAATGGGAATGGGCAGTAAACAGGAGCCTCAGAATCGACGCTATGCATGAACCCTCCACCCCCCATATAGAATCCATAGAACCCTGAGCCGCCGCCGCCGCACCTTACCAATAGTTGTTGCCCAATAGTAACAGTGCTCGGGCTAAGAAGGGCGACAACATAACGTTTAACAATTTCCAAATGTTGGCCAACAACTGCCGGCTCTTACAAAACCAGTCTGCTCCTCCGAAATCACCCTAGGAAGGCAGGACTGCAAATGCCATGCCAACACGTTAGCCAATAGCTTAGCATCAGCAATTAACAACAAAATAGGTCGATTCGATCCACATTCCGTGGAATCCTTGTCCTTCTACAGGATCAAGGAATTCGATGCCTGCACCACATGGCCGGGACACAATATCATTAAACATATCCAGCATAAATGGAACCAACTGGCTGGCAAACTGTTTGTAAAATTCAATGGGAATCCATCCAGACCTGGTGCCTTGCCTGTCTGCATTAATTTAATATAGTTCATAACGTCCAACCCTATCAATGCCTCCAACACTGCTTTCTCTCCTACTCCATCTCCAGAAACCCATCCAGAAACTTCATCATTGATGAATTTTCCTATGGGGGCTCTGTGACTTGTACAGCTCTCGGTAGAAGGCCTCAAATGCCTCATCAACCTTCTCTGGGGCAGAAACCAACCCACCGCCCAAGTCCCTGATCTGCACTCGGGAGGCAGCCTGCTGTCTCAGTTGGTGTGCTAATCGATAACTGTCCTTCTCCCCATACTCATAAAAGGTCCCTCTCGAGTGCCGCTGCTGGCTCACTGCCTTGCCCGTTGACAACAACTCTAATTCCGCTTGCAATTTCTTTCTGCTCACTAAATTCTGGTGCCGGAGCGATCAGGTACTTGTGGTCCACCTCGAGGAGAAATCCACCAGTCTCTGTCTCTGCACCCTTCCAGACTTATCTCTATGCACTTGTCAGAGATTATCTCCCCCCTAATAACCGCCTTCAGGGCTTCCCAGAGCATGGAAGGCAAGACCACCTCATTCCTGTTAAACTCAACATACTCTCCAATGGCGGAAGTTACACACTCACAAAATCTCTTAGCAGCAAGCACTGCCGTGTCCAATCTTCATAGGGGTCGCTGAGAGCAGCCCGGCTACAACATCAGATCCGCAAAATGCAGAGCGTGGTCCGAGAAAACAATCGCACCCCCCGCCCCAGGGAGAAGAGACCAACCCACCACAAAGAAGTCAATCCGGGAGTAGAAACTGATGTACATGGGAAAAAAAGAGAACTCTGTATCTCTTGGATACCTAAATCTCCAAGGGTCTACCCCCTTGACCTTGCCATCTCGCGTAATCTCGCCACTCATATCATATCAGTCATAGATAAGGCCATCTCTGATCACTTACTAGTATTGCCCTCCACTCACATCCCACTTCCACACCGCAACCATACCTCCTTTTGTATCCACCCCTGTAAAAAACTATTCCCCAATTTATTAGAAATGCACTTTCGAAATGCCATTCTCTGGACCTCTGCAGCTACAGATTTGCTCAGCCGCACCTTTAGCCTCCACCTTTGTTGTCCTACTCCCCGGAAAGAAATGACTTTCTCTTACATTGGCTGTTCCCCTGGCATGGTTCTTATCTCTGCTCCCTTAACTCCAAGGGACCCAAACTTTAAAGACTTAAAGGATAGCTAGGTTAGCCAGCCATTGCCAAATCTGGCTGGACCATGTAAAATACCATCAGGTCTTGCTGCCTTGCTCATTAACCAATGTTGACTCTTGGTCAAGCTGCCTTGATTTTTAAAATTCTCCTGTTTTCAAGTCCTTGCTTGGCCTCACCCCTCCCTATCTCTGTAACCTCCTCCAAATATGCAACTGTCTGAAACATCTGTGCTCATCTAGTTCTGGCCTTTTGAGCATGCAAAACTTTTAATTCCTCTGCCATTGTTGGTTGTGCCTCCATCTGCCGGTGTCCTAAGCTCTGGAATTCCCCCTCTGTGAGTTGGTGTTTAATTTTAGTTCACAACAATGCCTTGGGTCATTTGATTACACTAATGATGCTTTTAAATATAAGTTGTTGTTATGATTTAGTGAATGTTCTCCACCATATCCAAAACAGCCACTTACTGTCATCCTTGGTGTTCGTTATGGCAGAGAGGTAAGTTCCCTTTGCTGACAAACATGCAGCGAGAGTCAAGGTAACCAGCTATGTGCAAATACAGCCTTTTTAGCAGCTACTGCTTTCAGAAATCCCTGGCCTCTTCTATTCATTGCATTCCTTGCACTTGTGGAAAATGTACACAAAATCACATGAGTAATTATAATGAGTTGGTCTTGGTGAATGGAGAGTGGTCACTTCCCTTCTGGTTGCACAAAGGATTGTGGGAGTTTCATGATAACAGCATTATTTTGCTTGGATCATTAATTTGACCCGTCTTTGGGGTCATAATATTACTTGCAAAATTTTCTGGTGACTTGTATTATTTTTTATATTAATACTCACAAGGTCATTTTCATGGTACACAATTGTTCACATTTCTTTACAGGGGCTAATCTTTGCACAATTTTATATTTACAATAGTGCTTAAAAAGCAAAATTGTGCTTTGAACTTGCATATGAAAGCCTTTCTGTTCTCTGGATGTACACTAAGATGCACTGTACATTTAAGGTGATACATTACATTACTGAAAATGTAAACTATTCTGTGCTCATACGGGGAAACTATTTGATCCTCCGCGTTAAGTTAAATTCAAGAGAATTTTTTATATACTAGTATTTGAATATATTTTTTGTAAATCATTTGTCCAGGCAATTGTAGAGATTTATATATATTGGATTATTCAAAAAATTAGTAGATATATTACTAGTAATGCCATTTTAGTACCTAACTGACATATTTTGTCACATTTTCAGGGAGATGTTTCCATACTTGTTCATTCATCCCAGTTTATATAACTGGATGGGTTTCCAGAATGGAACCCTGGTTCCAAAGACTGTAACTTTTGTTTTTCTTTTAATAATACGTGGAGGAACAGTCACAGAACCACTAATTAGTTTTAACAACAAGAAAGAGCATTTATTAAACATGGAAAAATTGGACTTCCTCCCCCACTCCCCCAGCTTCACAATTGTTCACAAATTTTAGTTTAACGTGGGTGACAAAACATATCTTAAGCTACAATAGTCGCAGCAACACAATGTCCCTTTAAACGAAATGAAAAAATGACATGAAAATCGCTTATTGTCACAAGTAGGCTTCAATGAAGTTACTGTGAAAAGCCCCTAGTCGCCACATTCCGGTGCCTGTTCGGGGAGGCTGGTACGGGAATTAAACCGTGCTGCTGGCCTGCCTTGGTCTGCTTTAAAAGCCAGCTATTTAGCCCTGTGCTAAACCAGATCCATAAACACACAAAATGGCTGTGATCAAATACACGCTCCACTCTGAACCTCAAGTGAATATCTGTGGATTTCTCCTCAGAATCTCCCCATATAATGACACACGAGAGTTTCCGAACTCCACTTCCGAATAACAGCACACTTTAAAATCTTTGTTCCCAATACTGCTTTCCATTAATGATTTTCATTCTGTAATCCACTCGAGGTTTACCACATTACTCTGAAACAAAGCTTCAGCTCCCCTTTAATCGTGAATCTAGTCCAGGTTTCACACCAACCACTTTTGGATTTCTTTGATTCGGCTGCTGTACAAACTGGTCACAATTGCTTTAATTCTCGATTCCCAGGCTCTAGTCAAATGGCATAAAATGTTTGATTTACATGTGAAGGCTGCTGTCCCACTTTATATCTGGTTACTGCAATTGTATGTTTAACTCAGAACACTTTGTTTACTCTTCCTTGACATCTTCTGAGCAATATCTTGGTCTTTTTTAACTCCAGTTGTCTTATGACATTATTTCTGTCCCAATTCCTTGGTGATCTCAACTGTAACTTGTTCCTTAGGAAACGTGCACCTTTGCAACTCCCTTGTCCTGTCCAGTTTCTCCTGGCAGAGTTGAGAGATGTTCACTCCCCGATGTACTGTCTCTAACAGCCCACAAATTCAGCTAAACTAAGAACAGAAATCTTCTCAATTGCTACGCAACTACTGCTACTACTATTCATTCTTCATCACGGATGATATGAAATTTGGTAGGGTGGTAAATAGTGAGGATGATCGCCTTAGGCTACAGGAGGATATAGACCGGTTGGTCAGATGGACTGGTCAGTGGCAAATGGAATTCAATCTAGGCAATTGGGAGGTGATACTCTTGGACAGGACAAACAAGGAAAGGCAATACACTGAGAATCAGAGGGACCTTGGTGCTCAAGTGCATTGGCCCCCTTAAGGTAGTAGGGCATTTGGATGATGTGGTTAAGAAGGCATATGGGATACTTGCCTTTATTGGACGAGGCATAGAATATAAGAGCAGGGTGGTATAGAGTATTGTGTGCAGTTCTGGAATCCACATTATAGGAGGGATGTGATAGCGCTGGAAAGGGGTCAGAGGAGATTTGTGCAGGAGAGTTTTAGTTATGAAGAGCGATTGGAAAGCCTGGGATTGTTTTCCTTGGAGCAAAGGAGACTGAGGCCGGACATGATTGAGATGTATAAAATTATGAAGGGCACAGATAGAGTCGACCGGAAGAAGCATTTCCCCTTGGTGGCGGATCAATGACTGGGGGCCTCAGATTTAAGGCAAGGTGCAGGCGATTTAGAGGGGATGTGAGGAAAAACATTTTCAACGAGAGGGTGGTGGGAGTCTGGAACTCACCACCTGAAAGGGTGGTGGAGGCACGAGGCAGAGAACCTCATAACATTTAATATTATAATAATAGTTTATTGTCACAAGTAGGCTTCAATGAAGTTACTGTAAAAGCCCCTAATCACCATATTCCGGCACCTGTTCGGGGAGGCTGGTACGGGAATTGAACCCACGCTGCTGGCATTGTTCTGCATTACAAGCCAGCTGTTTAGCCCACTGTGCTATACCAGAAATATTTCGATATGCACTTGCGATGTCAAGGCATACAAGGCTATAGGCCAAGTGCTGAAAAATAGGATTAGAATAGATAGAATCATAGAATTTACAGTGCAGAAGGAGGCCATTCGGCCCATCGAGTCTGCACCCGCCGATGGACAGAGCATCCCACTTAAGCCCACACCCCACCCAACCTTTTTGGACACTAAGGGCAATTTTTTTAGCATGGCCAATCCATCTAACCTGCACATCTTTGGACTGTGGGAGAAAACCGGAGCACCCGGAGGAAACCCGCGCAGACAAGGGGAGGACTTTCAGACTCCACACAGTCAGGTGGTTGTTTTCGACAGATGCCGATACGATGGGCCGAAGGGCCTTTTCGGTGCTCTTTGACAATATGATGCCATTACTCTCTCCAAGCATAGTTGGAATTGAAATCAACTCTCATTTATGCAAACACCTTTGTCCAGCATAAATCTTAACTATAGGTTCTACCCTTCCAGGGACAGAAATATTAAATTAAACACACTTAATACTATACCTTATTACTAATGTTTCCCAATATAAATATAAATCCCTTAAAACTACTTTTGTTTTCCTGACGTCATCAATTCATTTTTCTGTGTTATTTTATTTAGCTGGTTATTCTTTCTTGTCTACTCAGTCTGTTTTGTTACTTGACACCTATTGCTACTGTTATTGCGGCAAAGTGTCAGTGGTTTATTCAAGCTAACAACTACCAATATGAGGATTTTACTTTAACATTTGCATTTATGTTAACATTAGTTCTGGACACTGATTATAGAGAACAATTATTTTTAAACCGAAATAATTTAACACAATTTAGTTTTAATGTTAGCTGGCTAACAACTGCTTAGCTTCAACTTTCTCTGATTTCTCATTGAATTTCCAAAGTAAATGATCTTTTCTGGAAATGAAATTGACAACCAATTGTTATGAACATCTGTCAGTATCTGAACGATGAAGCTGGAAAATGTTATACATTATTGGTGATAATGCTGAGGGTCTGAAATTTGACCTGCTGGCTTTGCTCGGTAGTGTAATTAGCCTGGCTCCAATCTATGGTATAATTCTTTTCAGTAGATTTGATTTTCTGAATGCAATGTTAACTCATCAGAAAATTAGAACTATCTGGGTTAAACAACTCAAAATCAAAGTACCTAAGCTCAATGCAAATCAAAAGTTATGCACCAAAAGTCTAGAGAGTCTACAAAGGAATATAGTAGGTTGAGTAAGTTGGTGAAGGACTTCCTGTGGTGACTGGTGGGAGAAGGTCACACATAACATAGCTCCTGGTATGGGTTTTCTTTTTTGGACTTTTTAACCCGGTTGATCAATTGAGGAGGCACTTGGCCTGATTCAGGAGAAGCTTCAAAAGACCTTGGACTATGCAGGAACATGGAGGTGCTGAAGAGTGTGGAGGTGTCTTTGTCGTGGCATGGAGATCGAATCACCTCGTTGGAAGTTGAGCTGTTGTAATGGAGGAGAAGAACAAGACTCGGGAGGGTAAAAGTGGATGACTTGGAGAACAGGTCGAGGAGACGGAATCTCAGAATCGTGGGGTTGCCGGAGGGGGTGGAGGGCTTGAAGCCGACTGAATACTTTTCCCCGATGTTTGCCCAGCTTTTAGGGGGTTGGGCCATTGTCCCCTCCAGAGTTGGATCGGGCCCACCAAGTAATCCAGCAGATGCCTCAGGTGAATGAACCACCGCGAGCATTGATTATTGGATTCCTCAGCTTCCCGGAAAATGAACGGGTTCTGCCATGACCCAAAGTGAATGGGGACTCGAGGTGGGGAGGAAGCATCATCAAGATATACCAAGATGTTGGAGTAGAGTTGACGAATCAATGTGCGGCTTTTAATAAGGAAAAGACAGTGCTATTCTGGAGAGGAGTCAGGTTTGGAGCGGTGTACCCGGTGAGGCTCAGAGTGACTTTTCATTTTTTTCAATATGTTGGAGGAAGCGGAGGCTTTTGTCAAGGAGCATGGACTTGGACTTGTTTGAATGGAATTGATTGAAACTTTAATGGGGACGGTTGGGATGGGTTGGTTTGCGAGAGGTTGTTGTTTGTATCTGTTGTATGTTTGAAATTGAGGGGGCTCTGGTTGTCGGGGGTAGTGATCAGGGCAACGGAATGGGGAATATATGGCCCCCTGGGGGAGTTTAAGTATTGTAACATTGTTGGGCTTTTGTTACTCATCCGTAGCCAGTATGGGCTGGGAGGCGTTCCTTTTCTTTGTTCTTTGACCATGTACCCTAGGTAGGGGGTTACCTGTGTTAGCTGTAAAGTTTCAGATCTAGAACGGGAGTGAGGTGGGGAGGAGGGTGTGTGGCTTGTTGGACCTGCTTAAGCAAGGTTCATCGAGCTTAGCTTATTTGTTTGGTGGAAGGTTGTGGGTGGGGGGGGGGGTGTTGGGCAGACAGAGGAGGGAGTTGTTTTTCTGGAAAGCTTTTTTGAGGGTAAAGGAGGGGACGGGGGCTGGTGCGAGGGGATCTAACTGGGATTAGGGCTTTTAAGTGCCTCGTCCTAGGGGCGGGTTGGTGGGTGTCTTGGGTGGGTCCTGGGCCTGGGACAGCTGGAGGTGGCGAACTTTGTCTTTTATCTTTAGGTATTGGTCACAATCAGCGAGTTGGGGGGGTTTATGGTTGGAGTTTTTTTTCTCCTCAAGGGTAGGTGTTTGTGAATGGCATTTTGTTTGTATGGATTTGTTTATTTTGTGTTTTATAAAATGGAAACGTGAATAAAAATATTTTTAACAAGTGAGTGGGTGAAAATTTGGCAGATGGAGTATAATATGAGAAAATGTGGGGTTTTCCTTGTTGGTAGGAATAATAGAAAAACAGTATTATTTAGGTGGTGAGACACTACAAAATGCTGCATTACAGAGAACTCTGAGTGCCCGTGTACATGAATCTCAAAAGATTAGCATGCAGATACAGCAAGAAATTGGGAATGCAAATGGAATGTTGGCCCTTACTGTAAGGGTAATGAAAGAAGGCAATCTTGCTGCAGCTGGACACTGCATTGCTGAGATGACACCTAGAGTACTGTGTACAGTTTTGGCCTCCTTATTTAAGGAGCAATATACTTGCTTTGGAGGCAGTTCGGAAGTTGATTTTTATAATGAAAGGGTTGTCTTATGAGGAAAGGTTGAGCAGGTTGGACTTATATTTATTGGAGGTGATCTTATTGAAACATATCAGATTTTAAGGGAACTTGACCGGGTAGATGCTGAGTGGATGCTCCCGAACCTCATGCGGGTGGGGGTGGGTGGGGGGGATCTAGGACTGGGGACACGGTTTCAAAATAAGAGGTTTTCCATTTAAGACGGAGATGAGGAGAAATTTCTTCTCCCATAGTCATTTGGAATTCTGTACCCCAGGGAGCAGGGAAGGTAGAAGGAGGAGGCAGACTGTTTGAGTGAGTAACAGCTGGGAGAATTGATGTAGGATTAAGGGTGGGTGACAGTGGAACAGGAATAGGGGGGGAAACAGTAGTTGACAGTAAATTCAGGTGGGAAGAGGTAGTTCTTGGAAATTTTTGGAAGCGGAAAGAAGGGGTGAAAATGTAAGGGGGATGATCAGATACGAGTTGAGAAAGCACGTTTTGATCAGTAACCCCATGCCCCAAATTGAATCGACAGCTATTTCTGCCTCTTTTTTTGTAATGCCACATCATCTGTCATCATTGCAAAAGACAGAAAAGAAAATGGGAGGAAAATAAAAAAGAATAAGCGAAAGAAGCAGAAGATTAAGTAACGACATAGGAGAGACAGTGCAATACACTTCAAGGGCAAGAACAACAAATGTTTATATTGCGCCTTTTATATATTAAACTTCACGGGAGCATTATTAAACTAAATGGGAAGAAAGTAAATGACCATGTTTTCTCTTGCTCTGTTAATTACGAAGGAGATTGATGGGTAATTTATTAAATATTTGTGTAGAGTGCACAGTCCATGGAAACCCCTGCTATGTTAAATGTTTACAATGGCAATTCTAAATGTCAACACTTGCCTGTTTCACTTGCATGTGATTATTTTTTTGATAATTAATTTTTTTTTTTAAAGAGTACCCAATTATTTTTCTTTCCGATTAAGGGGCAATTTAGCGTGCTCAATCCACCTAACGTGCATACCTTTTGGGTTGTGGGGGTGAAACCCACGCAGACATGGGGAGAATGTGCAAATTCCACACAGTGACCCAGAGCCGGGATTCGAACCCAGGTCCTCAGTGTCGCAGTCCCAGTGCTAACCACTGCACCACATGCCGCCCTCACTTGCATGTGATTATGACTTGGCATGGCATGGATGGCGTTCCGTTAAAGTTTCCCTCACAAACCATGTGATGCTTTCAGAAAATCAAATGCAATGCTTTCTCCATAACTGAAACTTCTCATGTCTAAGCAGGTTTCGTTTTAAATATATCAAAAAGACACTTACATATTTCAGCATAACGTGATTAAGTTTACCAATAAAATTATATTTTGCATCCCACGATCAAGGACTGCATCCATCTTGTGATCCGGACAAATGTGAGGAAGGTCTAATACAGGTAGGGAATATACAGTGAATGGTAGAACCCTCAAGAGTATTGACAGTCAGAGAGATTTAGGTGTACAGGTCCACAGGTCACAGAAAGGGGCAACACAGGTGGAGAAGGTAGTCAAGAAGGCATACGGCATGCTTGCCTTCATTGGCTGAGGCATTGAGTTGGCAAGTCATGTTGCAGCTGCATAGAACATTAGTTAGGCTACACTTGGGAGTATAGTGTTCAATTCTGGTTGCCACACTACCAGAAGGATGTGGAGGCTTTAGAGAGGGTGCAGAAGAGATTTACCAGAATGTTGCCTGGTCTGGAGTGCATAGGCTTATGAGAAGAGATTGAATAAACTCGGTTTGTTCTCACTGGAACGACGGAGGTGAAAGGGCGACTTGATAGAGGTCTACAAAATTATGAGGGGCATAGACAGAGTGGATACTCCGAGGCTTTTTCCCAGGGTAGAGGGGTCAATTACTAGGCAGCATAGGTTTAAGGTGCGAGGGGCAAGGTTTAGAGGAGATGTACGAGGCAAGTTTTTTACACCGAAGGTAGTGGGTGCCTGGAACTCGCTGCCGGAGGAGGTGGTGGAAGCAGGAATGATAGTGACGTTTATGGGACATCTTGACAAATACATGAATAGGATGGGAATAGAGGGATACGGACCTCGGAAGTGTAGAAGATTTTAGTTTAGGCGGGCAGCATGGTCGGCGCAGGTTTGGAGGGCTGAAGGGCCTGTTCCTGTGCTGTACTTTTCTTTGTTCTTCTTTGTGATAAGCCACTATGCGGTCCTTGGACTCAGTTTTCAAAAAGTGGATCTAATAGGTAAACTGGAGTGGAAGATCCTTCAAGGAGGTACTCTTCCAGTCATAGGCCGCTCCTGTCCAGCAAATGCTCAATAGAAACAGTTTTTGATTGGGGGAAAACCGAACACCAGTGGCAGTGAGTTTGCTGGGGGAAACGGTTTTCTTTGAGGTGTGAGGCGGGGAAGATGAGAAAGGTAGGGTGGCATAGGTGGTGGAGAGAGTGCAGGGACCCCAAGAAGGAGAGGCTTGCTGCTGGGGCAGTAGGTGAGCACTTGGGCGCGAGAGAGGCTGTGCGGCCACGGGCAGGTGGGCGAGGTTTTGCGAGCACACGTGAATGTGAGGTTGTGCGGCTGCATGCAGTCATGAGAGGATGTGCGCTTTTGTGAGGGCTTGAGTGCCTGCTTGAGGGATTGATTGAGAAAGTGCTTGTGTGGGGCGCTGAAGGGATTGATTATGAGAGTACGTGCATGTGGGAGATGTGAAAGATTGACTGTGTGTGTGTGGAGCGAGAGAGATTAGTGTGAGAGTGCATGTGTGTGGGGAGTATGAGAGATTGAATGTGAGTGCGTATGCGCGGGGGAGCGTGAGAGATTGAGTGGATGCATATGCGTTTGTAGGGAGGCAGGAGAGGTTGAATAAGTGTGGGCATGTTTGTATGTGGCCGTGAGAGATTGAGTCATTTTTTTTCAAAAAAATTTCAGTGGATATAGATGGTACTGGCAAGGCCAACGTTTGTTGCCCATCCCAAATAGCCCTTGAACTAAGTGGTTTGCTAGGCCATTTCAATAGTCAATCACATTGCTGTGGGTCTGGAGTCACATATAGGCCAGACCAGGTAGGGATGGCAGATTTCCTTCCCTAAAATCTATCAATGATCCTGATGGGTTCATATAACGATGATAGTTTCATTACTGAGACCAGCCTTCAATTCTAGATTTTTAAATAACTTTAAATTCCACCAGCCGCCTTGTGGGATTTGATTGTTCCCAGACATTAGCCATTAGTTGGTGACATCACTATGCCTCCATTTCCCCCTTTGATCATTTGATTAAGACTTACTTGAAGTTCCACTAATTGGAACAAAAACAACAACTTACATAAATATATTGGGCATGATCGAATGGCGCCCGAAAAGCAGCGCGCTGCAGAGCAACATGGCCCATAGAAGCAGGGGGACCCGCTCCCGGGATCTACCCGGCTTGCAAAGCCTCCCGAGATCTAACACAATGCGATCTGAATCCTTCCCATTGTGTGCAAGGTATCACTCCAGGAAGGGTGGTACCCTGGCACTGCTGGTGACAACCAGGCACTGCCAGCCTGGCACCTTGGCACTGCCATCTGGGTGCCAGCCTGGCACTGACTAAGTGTCCAGGTGGCACTGCCAGCTGACAGGGGCACTGCCGGGGGTGCCCTGCTTGGGTGTTGGTGGGGTGTAGGGGGGCCGGGGACCCCCTCAGTAAGTTGGGGCTTGGGAAATGGATTGGGAGGGCGCCGTGTCGGGGCTCCCGAAATTGGAGCTTTTCTTCCCACCGTGTTCTCATATCTCACAATTCCTTTGGTATCCAAAAGCTGATGTTAGTCTCGAATAAACACATTAACCAAGCATCCACACGCCTTTGGCATCGGGAATTGCAAGATTGACAATCCTTTGTGTCATGATATTCAGGTAAACATCATAGCACATACATACATACATACATACTGATGGACAGATCAACGGACCAATCAACACACACAACACGACAGGCAAGAGCATACACAGTACGAAACAGGGAACACGACACTTCCTGGCAACTGGAGCAGGAGACGGCTCAGGGCACAGAGCTCATTACAAGCCACTCAGACATCCACATTGTGCTGAGTGCCACTACAAGATAGAATTAGGAATAGGTCCACAGAATCAAGGGTCATGAACGAACCTCAGTAAACAGTTTACCAGTGTAAATAGATGTTTGAAATAAAACTGCGTTGTACCATTCGCAACCGTGTTGGTTCGTCTGTGTAGCAGAGTACCCAATACTTCACTTTGAGTGAAAAAATTTCTCCCTAGCTTAATCCTAAATGCTTGACCAGTATCTTGAAACAAGATCACTATTTGAGATTCGCCAGCCAGTTGCAACAATCTCTCAGCAGCTACCTGTCATGTCCACCAGAATTTTATATGTTCCATTGCAATCACCTCTCATCCTTCCTCACTCCAAGAATATAGATCTTTCTACTCTATTTTTTGTAGGACAGTCCTCTTATCCTAGGAATCAATCTGTTGGACATTGATTGCACTCCTTCTAAAGGAAGTAGACCCTTCCTTTAGTAAGGAGACTAAAACTGACTATAGTGTGTTCTCACTAAACCTCTATAGTTGCAGCGAAACTTCCTTACCTTGTACTGCAATTCTTGCAATTATTTGCTAATATACTATTTGCCGAACTGCTTGCATGGTAACAGCATGATAACTTTCTGTGATTTGTATACAATGCTGCCCAAATGCACCTGGATTCCAACATTTATTAGTTTTTACCATTTAAAACATATTCTGTTTTTCTATTCTTGCCCATGCAGATGATTTCCCACCATTTCATATTATACACCATCTGCCACTTGCTTACCCACTCCCATGGTATGGGAGCATAGTTATTTTATTGGACTAGTAAACCAATGGCCTGGACTAGTCTGGAGATTGGGTTCAAATCCCAACATGGCATTTGGGGAATTTAAATTCAGTTAAATTAATAACTCAATAGGGGAGAAAAAAGCTAGTGTCAATAATGGTTGTAATGTAGCTACTAGATTGTCTATCAAACAATCTAATTCACTATTGTCCTTCAGAAAAGAAAACCTCACATTCTCCCTGTGTTTGCGTGGGTTTCGCCCCCTCAACCCAAAGATGAGCAGGGTAGCTGGATTGGCCATGCTAAATTGCCCCTTAATTGGAAAAAAATGAATTGGGTACTCTAAATTTATATAGAGAAAAGAAAATGTGCCATCCTTATATGGTTTGGCCTAATGTGACTGCAGACCCACAACAATGTTGTTGACTCAAAACTGCCACTCACAAAGGAATATGCAATAAATTCTGTGAATGAATTTAAAAAACTTCACCAGACTATTACAAAGAACAAAGAAAAGTACAGCACAGGAACAGCCCTTTCGACCCTCCAAGCCTGCGCCGACCATGCTGCCCGTTTAAACTAAAATCTTCTACACTTCCGGGGTCCGTATCCCTCTATTCCCAGCCTATTCATGTATTTGTCAAATGCCCCTTAAACGTCACTATTGTCCCTGCTTCCACCACTTCCTCCGGCAATGAATTCCAGGCATCCACTACCCTCTGTGTAAAAAAACTTACCTCGTACATCTCCTCTAAACCTTGCCCCTCGCACCTTAAACCTATGCCCCCTAGTAATTGACCCCTCTACCCTGGGAAAAAGTATCTGACTATCCACTCTGTCTATGCCCCTCATAATTTTGTAGACCTCTATCAGGTCGCCCCTCAACCTCCTTCATTCCAGTAAGAACAAACCAAGTTTATTCAACCTCTTCTCATATCTAATGCCCTCCATACCAGGCAACATCCTGGTAAATCTCTTCTGCACCCTCTCTAAAGCCTCCACATCCTTCTGGTAGTGTGGCGACCAGAATTGAACATTATACTCCCAAGTGTAGCCTAACTCAGGTTCCATACAGCTGCAACATGACTTGTCAATTTTTATACTCAATGCCCCGGCCAGTGAAGGCAAGCATGCCGTATGCCTTCTTGACTGCCTTCTCCACCTGTGTTGCCCCTTTCAGTGACCTGTGGACCTGTACACCAAGATCTCTCTGACTGTCAATACTCTTGAGGGTTCTACTATTCACTGTATATTCCCTACCTGTATTAAACCTTCCAAAATGCATTACCTCACATTTGACCGGATTAAGCTCCATCTGCCATCTCTCCGCCCAAGTCGCCAAACGATCTAAATCCTGCTGTAGCCTCTGACAGTCCTCATCGCTAGCCGCAATTCCACCAACCTTTGTGTCATCCGCAAACTTACTAATCAGACCAGTTACATTTTCCTACAAATCATTTATTTATACTACGAACAGCAAAGGTCCCTGCACTGATCCCTGTAGAACACCACTAGTCACAGCCCTCCAATCAGAAAAGCACCCTTCCATTGTTACTCTCTGCCTTCTATGACCTAACCAGTTCTGTATCCATCTTGCCAACTCACCTTTGATCCCGTGTGACTTCACCTTTTGTACCAGTCTGCCATGAGGGACCTTGTCAAAGGCCTTACTGAAGTCCATATGGACAACATCCACTGCCCTACTTGCATCAATCATCTTTGTGACCTCCTCGAGAAACTCTAGCAAGTTAGTGAGACACAACCTCCCTTCACAAATCCGTGCTGCCTCTCGCTAATACAACCACTTGCTTCCAAATGGGAGTAGATCCTGTCTCGAAGAATTCTCTCCAGTAATTTCCATACCACTGAAGTAAGGCTCACCGGCCTGTAGTTCCCTGGATTATCCTTGCTACCCTTCTTAAACAAAGGAACAGCATTGGCTATTCTCCAGTCCTCCGGGACATCACCTGAAGACAGTGAGGATCTAAAGATTTCAATCAAGGCCTCAGCAATTTCCTATCTTGCCTCCTTCAGTATTCTGGGGTAGACGCCATCGGGCCCTGGGGACTTATCCACCATAATATTTTTCAAGAAGCCCAACACCTCATCTTTTTAGATCTCAATATGAACCAGACTATCTACACACCCTTTTCCAGACTCAACATCCACCAATTCCTTCTCTTTGGCGAAATTTCCATTTGCAATCTCTTTACATTGTCTTTACGCCTGTAATATCCTGCACAGGACCGACAGGGTGGGAATGCTTATCTTCCCCGTGTTCCTTGCGAAATATGAGCTCCCCCGCTAGGGGCGGGGTATCTCAATTAACCAATGTTTTAACGACCGGCCAGTAAGGCACCGAGCAGGACAGGAACCCGATAGGGATGGACCGGGTAGTGTACGTATAGTTTGTGTAAATAAAACTTGGTTTCTTATTTTACTCTGTGTGGACTCCCCGTGTCCTTATTAAAACTCCTGCACTAATCCTTGCAGCATTCTACTGGTTTCACCTGTCATCCCAAAAATAGACCATTTATTCCTATTCTGTTTTATGACCGTTAACCAATCTTCGTAAAGTCACCATAGTCCCAGATGACCATAGCCTGCTTTCCCCTTTGAGGGGGAAAGCTGACTAGTGGTGATTTAACCTGAGGATCACCACACTTCGGGCAAGCGGCAAGGTTGAGCAGACGGGCCTTCATAAATAACCTCAGCTGGTACGGCAATTGAACCCACACTGCTGGCCGCCCACTCTATCAAGAACCAGCTGTCCAGCTAAACTGGCCCCCTACCAATTATCGTACATGCTAATGTATTACATCATATCCTATGAGCCTTGAGGAGGGGTAGGGAGATTTAAGGAGGGAATTCCAAAGCTGAAGGATCTAGGCAGCAGAACACATTCTCCATTGTTGGAGTCATTTAAATCAATGATTGCAAGAGGCTGGTTGATTATTGCTGCGCAATTTAAGCTAATAGAGAGTAGTTTTGCCTAGGTTGTGTTTGCTGCTTGTTCCTGCTGGTGGCTGCAGGTGCCTGGAAGCTGCTTTTGCTGTTTCCTTCCTTTTCTGAAGCCAGAAAGAAGGATAACTTTTTCTAAGATGCCAGGATTCTGGAACACTTGCCTCAGGAGGATCTCTGAGTCCAGAAGGCAATCCGGTTTGAAACAAGACAATAGTCTGGGCCCTGCTGTGTGACATTGTTCCAAATGGACCACCTGATGACCCGTTGAAGAAATGCTTTCGCAGATTGCTGATGCTTTTGTTGCTGGGATGGTGAATGCTGCATATAACTGGCACGTCACTGCGGATTAAACAAGCTGGAAGTCAAGGATGTTCAACTGCACCTTGAGTGCCAGTGGAATATCTGGATGCCAAGATTTGGTTCCGGTGAGATTGACCCTTGTGGGAGGGCCTGCACAGCTGCAGCTCCTGGATGGAGAATGATACTGATATGTGGAACAAATCACACATTGCTGGACAGATCATTTCTACAACGAAGTTCTGGACATGATTATATATTCTTGGGTTTATCCTCCTTTTCTGTTGAGGAACCTGTGAGGTGATACTTTGTGTTTAGTTTTTTTTGTACAAATGAGCTGATATAGCTTTGTATTGGTGCCAATATGGAACGGTGATGTTTCCTTGTTGTTTAATGGTTAGTGTGATATGTGGAACGTTACGTAGTTTATTTTCAATCCTTTGTTACTGTTGACTGTTGAATAACAAAATATTCTCAGCAGTGAGAATTTGACCATGGAAGAGTTTTTTTAGCTGAACCATCCAGTAAACTGGAATGCCCTGCATCATTTGAGGATGATATTTATGAGAACCACAAATATTCTGGTCATTTTGCATTCTCTCATACTACTCCCATAATGATTCAGTATCCCTATAGTCAGATATAAGGTGTAAACGTAATCTCTCTGTATTGAATCACAGAATGGAACAGTACAAAAGAAGGTCATTGGGCTCACCATACCTCTGCCTGCTCTTGATGGAATTACCCAATTGGACCCATTTCTGTTTCCCCATTGCGTTGTAAATACTTGAAGGAAAAATATATTGCATTTTCTTCCCAATATTGCTACTGAATCTGCTTCCACCAGCCCTTCAGACAGTGCATTTATTATCACAACAACTCATTGTTTTGTGTATATGCCTGATTACTGAAGTGATCAATGCAAGGAAAAAAGAGCTTTAATATTGAGTCATTATAGCACAGAAGGGGGCTATCAAATTCATACTGGCACTCTGTAGAGCAATCGAGTTCGTTCCACTTCCTACTTTATCCCCATAGCCCTGCAAGTTTATTTCTCTTAAGTGCCCATCTAATTTCCTTTAGAAATCATTAATTGTCTCCACTTCCACAACCCTCGTTTGCAGCGAGTTCAAGTCATTACCTCCTGTGGCATAAAAACGTTCTTCCTCATCCTGCATCTCATGCACAAAACCTTAAATAGGTGTCCTTGAGCCTTTGTACTATTAGCAAATGGGAACAGCTTTTCTTTGTCTACCTTATCTAAATCTGTCATAAGCTTGTACACCTCTATCAAAGCTGCCCTTTGCTTCAAGGAGAACAACCAATCTAACCTTGTAGCAAAAATTCTTCTTCTCTGGAATCATTCTGGTAAATCTCCTTTGCACCCTTTAGAGGTTCTCAATCTACCTGAACTGTGGTGACCAGAACTGGGCACAGTATCCTGCACTCCAGATGTGGCCTTACCAGTGCTTTATTGGCTTGGCTAACTAGCTACTCTCAATGTCCTGCCACCTTCAAAGATCTATGACCATAAACCCTCAGGTCCCTTTATTCCTGTACACTTTAGTACTGTGCCATTAAGTCAATTGCCTTCCCCAATGCTATCTGCTAAAATATACATCTGCAAATAAGTACACTTAACCGTCTGAAGTTACAAACCTAAGACATTGGTTGGTATTTGTTTTCATTTCTAGCATGACTAAAGGTATTTGCATTCTCCAATGAGAACTCATCTCTAGAGATGTGAGGAAATCTGGCAGAACTGCAGCAGTTTAAGGTGCGAGACAATGATTTTCTCTGTGTGGTATGCATATGATATCTTGCGTTCATGGTTCTGCAAGGATACCATCTACGGTGTTTTATTTGAAATGTTAATGGCTAAAGTCCGATAAAATACAAGTTAGTTTTTTGCCACTGATGGAAAGACACCCACTATAACATTCCTCTGGGAAGGAGTGCAAAATTATGGCTTTGCAGTGAATGCCAAACACACATTCCATGTACGACTACTCAAAATCTTCATCAGATTAATCTACTGTAAAAAGAGATCATTACAGCTTGAACTATTCACATGTTGTCTCATCCAGTGACTTTTGTCCATCCTCTATAAATGCCAGCTCATCCAAACTCCTCAGTCTGAAGGGTTGCCAACCCTCCTAGAATGGTCTGGAGACTATCTGATGGGTTTTCAACAATCAACAACTATTTAATGGTCATCATTACTGAGACTAGGTTTTAATTCAAGATTTTACTAGTTAAATTTAAATTCCAATGGCTGTCTTGATGGGATTTGTCACCATGTCCTTCTTGCTAATGACTACGCCATGTTTCCTTCTCTGCTATTTTTTTCCCGCCGCTGGTTCCCCGATTCTCCGTGCCCCAAGTACGCCGTGTCGCGCATCCCCGAACTGCGGCCATTGCTGGAGGCGGTCCTGCCGTTCGGGATACTCGCAGCACCGCCATGGTCGGGGGCAGGCCTATCGGAGGGGAGGGGGGGCTCATATGGGCCCGGGGTATTTTTGGACGGGCTGTCTGGGTCAGGCGCGCAGCCAATCGGGGGCACTATTTGGGAGGTCCAGCTCCGCGGTCTGAGTCCACCATGGAGCACGGCATGGTCGCTGGAATCCGCCGCCGTGTGCCTCTGACCCGGAGGTGCGGGTGCCCATATCTGCAGCTAAAGCTGTGAGCTTCTCGACTGGTTCCTGCTAGTCCCCTGCAGGGCTATGAGTAAGTGGCCTTTTCACGGCAGTTTTTCTGGCGTGAAAGACCACAGTTTCTACGACAGCGTGGGGGGGTCGGCCCGCATCGTGGAACAAAGAGCCAGTGGCATCATACTGGTTGTGATGAGGGTATTTTAATGTTTCGCGTACAAGTGTACACCACTGCCTCATTCTCCCGATGTGCTGCCCCACTATCCCCCCCCACCGACACACACACACGCCCCTGTGCCCCCACCCCACAGTGCCTCTCCGAGATCCCCAACGTGCTTGGCTTTCCTTGCTCTACCGCAGGATCTAGGTGTATCCTCAGGATGCACATCAGAGGTGGAGGCAGCCAACTGCTTACCGTGTCCAGTGGCCTTCGATGTCCTGGCGTGCATGCTCTGGGGCAGGAGGGCCCTGGCACACTTGACAATGCCTCATGCACAGCCGCTCACTACCACACTTGAAAATCTTTCCAGAGAATCGCACCCAGAATCGCACCCAATGTCCCCATATTCAAAACCAAGTCATTAATAAAGTTGGTAATTTTTGGTGTTGCACCACCAGTGGTTTGGAAGCATTCACTTCAGTGAAAACAGTTGGCCTCACTGATAATGCAGCTATCATCTCTGACTTATAATGTAGAACCCCAGGGCAAGATTTATGGGTCTACTGAAACCACAATGGAGATGGACATGGTCCAATAATACCAGCACCAATCGTGTTTCCTGACATCGTTCCTGCCCTTTCTGAACAGCAATAACAATTTGCTGTTTTACAGTGCTTTCCTAGGACATTACACAGAAGCACAAGAGAAACAAAATGAATGTTAAAAAAACGTTGTTGTTAAGAACACAAAAGTAAAATGCTGTGAATGGTGGAAATTTGAAATAACAGAAATTGGGGAAATACTCAGCAGGTCAGGCAGCATCTGTCGACAGAGGAACCGAGACAGTAGGCAAAATTATTCCCAGCACTTGAAATTGGGAGTGGTTGGGGGTCTAGTAAAATAGGGAGGAGCTGCATCAGATGGCTCCCATGCATTTCCACCACAAGGAAGTTTCCCAGAGGATGGCCAGGATGTGGATTGGATGCCTGCTCCACAGAGGCAGGCAGTGAATTTAAATAGTTACGGTCGCAATTAGTGACAATTTCTCAGATTTGCTGCCATTTTGCCACCCCCATCCTCTGCACCTGAAGGACTTGAAAGCTAACATGGGAGCAGGAGTAAGCCATTCAGCCCCTCATACCTATCTGCCTTTCAATTAGATCATGGCCAATCTACATCTTATCTCCACTTACTCAGCTTGATTCCACAACCCTTAAAACTATACCCGAACGCAAATCTTAATAATCTCTGTTGTGAAATTTTCAATAGGCCTAGCTTTCTGGGGGAAGAGTTCCAGATGTCTACTACTCTTTTTCATGGTGAAGTGCTTTCTGACATCATCCCTGAAGTGCCAAGCTCTAATTTTAAGGTTATTCTTTCTTTCTTCTTCTTCTCCTCCTTCCTCCCCCCCATACAATCACCTACGACCCTTCCCTGAACTTCCCTACTGGAGGAAATAGTATAATGCAGGTCAGGATAGCACAATTGCTTCACAGCTCCAGGGTCCCAGGCTCGATTCCGGCTTGGGTCACTGTCTGTGCGGAGTCTGCACATCCTCCCCGTGTGACGTGCTCCGGTTTCCTCCCACAGTACAAAGATGTGCGAGTTAGGTGGATTGGCCATGATAAATTGCCCTTAGTGTCCAAAATTGTCCTTAGTGTTGGGTGGGGTTACTGGGTTATGGGCATAGGGTGGAGGTGTTGACCTTGGGTAGGGTGCTCTTTCCAAGAGCCGGTGCAGACTCGATGGGCCGAATGGCTTCCTTCTGCACTGATAATTCTATGATAACTCAGTGAAGACTGAGTGATAGACAAGCAGGATTGATGCAGAATAGGATAGAGGCAGCACAGATTTAAGTGAGCTTAAATTTACAGAGGGCGCAAGATCGAGGCTGTTTAGGAAAGAGATGAAATGGTTGAATATGTAGATGGTTGAGGTTTCCAGTAATGAAGAGAGTGTACAGTAGGTAGCTCAGCTTTTAATTTGAATAAAATATTGAGCCTGTGAATAGTAGGTGCGAAATATAACTGAATGTTATCCGTATATAATCTTTGTGGCTAAATTGGCAAAAGGTTGCATGTAGATGAAGAATGAGGGTAGGGAGGGATGCTTAAGGAACTCTGCAGTATTTCGGGGCAGAGTTCAGCCAGCCAGTTCAGCCTTGCTTGTCCCTTGTTTTGTGCCACAACAAGTTGAGGTACAATAATTTGGGTGAATGCCTGTGTTCACTTTAATTCCTAATTCCAACTCATTCACCTTAAGATCTCATGTTCCTTTCCTTGATGGCTGACATCACTCAGCTCTTCTGCACCAGCACCTCTCGACCCTTCATTGTCTCTCATTTGCAGCACTGTTTGACTGATATCCCACGGATATTTCCTTCAGCTGAATATTGGGAAGATTGAAGCTATTGGGCGCGATTCTCCGGAAAGATTTCTAAGTTTGGCAGCGAGCGGGAACAGCCGCGACCTTCACGGCGCTCGGCCGGGGGAGGCCAGCAACACATTACAACATTAATTTGTCCACTTAACAAGGCCCCACGGGCTTCACTGGAAATGAAGGCTCGCCAGTTGGGTTGCCAGGACTGCACGCGTCAGCCCCCCCGCTAACGAGATCGAGAAGCACTTAAAAGAGCACTTGCACAGCCAATCCCACTCAGCTCACAGCCATGGTGCTGAGACGATCAGCCCCAAGATTGTCCTGTTCCCCCGAGGGTACCGCAGGGTGAGCCACAGGGCAGCCAGTGCTGCCTGGGATGACGTGGCAGCGGTTGTCAGCTTGAAAGCGTAACTAGGAGGATTGGCCTCCAGTAGCGTAAGAAGGTCAATGACCTACACCGGGCCTTATGCAAGAGTTGACAACCCCACCCCTCCCTTCAATTCACCCCCCCCAACCCTCCATTCAACACCCCCAACGCTCCGTTCAACCCCCCCAACTCTCTGTTCAGCCCCCCAACCCTCGGTCCCTCCCTTCAACCCCCCCCGACCTCCACCCAAAAGGGCCCAGACTGGCAGAGGGGTACCGGACCTAAGAAGTTATAGAGGTGGCCGAGGACAGAGTGGTCACCAATGCGGAGGTTGCCGCGTGCCGCAGAGGTGAGGATCCACCGGGCCCCACCCAGAGGATCTGTCAAACGTCAGTTGTCAATGCCATACAAGCTGACCCATCCCTCCCACTGACCACATGTCCATTCTCCTGCAGGTCCTCCAGCCGACGGCGCTAGCCCATCCGTAGTGGCCCCCTCCCATGAGACCACCTTGGAGGAGAGCTCGATAGCACCGCTCCAGGTTCCAGATTCGATTCCCGGCTTGGGTCACTGTCTGCGTGGATCTGCATTTTCTCCCCATGTCTGTGTGGGTTTCCTCTGGGTGCTCCGGTTTCCTCCCACAAGTCCCGTGTGCCTGGGGCTAGGGCTCATCCCCTGGGTGATCGGAGATTGGTTGCTGCGTCTGCCTGCTACATCCCACAGTGTTCAAGCAGTGCCCATGCATTAACGTGTGATTGGGATGCTAGGCAATGAGCCCCATATGCCATGCAGATCCATTTGGAATGTGTGAAGTGCCACTTAACCATGATTGCCAATTCCCTATTAGCAATAGCCTTCACCCTCTGCCTCTGCGGTCTGTGGGAGTTATGGGTGATCATTGGACAAACAGACAGGGACTAGGGTTGCCCCTGGAATGGGAACACATGATCCAGGGGTTGGCATGGAGGACCCATGCATGGTCGACCCCCATACACCCATCAGCACTCCCCTGATACCTCCTGCCCCCTATGGCGGGCTGCACCCCCCGGTCACGCCCCCATCCCCTGAGCAAAGGGGCAGCATGCCCAGTGCCTTCGGGCTCACTACCTGTGAGCGAAGATGGTGGCTTCCTGCAGCAACCCACCCGTCAGGTTCAAGTTTTTCAGCGCCAGCGTAACAACTTGCTCGGGAGGCCATTGGATATGGGGTGGCTCACATTAATTGTATGGAAATATGACTTAAGTCATATAATTGGTTTCTCGCCATGCTAGGGTGGGACCCTGATTTTGCTTACGGGAGCGGACTAGTTGAATCGTGAACGGTTTAGCGCCCTCGCTCGAGCAAATCGAGGCTAGAGAATCGCATCCAATATCTTCAGAGCCCAGAACAGGCTTTGTTTCGTACCTGGCTATTGACTCCGTTCCTCTCCCTGACAATACCTGAGGCTTAACAAGACTATTTGCAGCCTTTGGTGTTGTATTTGGCCTCAAGGTGAGCTTCAAACCACATATCCACTTCATCAGCAAGAGCGCCTACTTCCGCCTCCATAACAACACCTGTGTGAGGTTATGCACTTTGGAAGGAGAAATGGAGGCATAGACTATTTTCTAAATCATAGAATCTACAGTGCAGAAGGAGGCCATTCAGCCCATCGAGTCTACACTGGCCCTTGGAAAGAGCACCCTACTTAAGCCCACGCTTCCACCCTATCCCCATAACCCAGTGACCCCACCTCACCTTTTTGGACACACTAAGGGCAATTTATCATGGCCAATCCACCTAACCTGCACATCTTTGGACTGTGGGAGGAAACCAGAGCACCCGGAGGAAGCCCACGCAGACACGGGGAGAACGTGCAGACTCCGCACAGACAGTGACCCAAGCCGGGAATCGAACCTGGGACCCTGGAACTGTGAAGCAACTGTACTAACCACTATGCTACCGTGCTGCCGTGTAAATGGGAAGATGCTTAGGAAATCAGAAGTACAAAGGGACTTGGGACTCCTTGTTCTCTTAACGTGCAGGTTCAGTTGGCAGTTAGGAAGGCAAATACAATGTTAGCATTCATGTCGAGAGGGTTAAAATACAAGACCAGGGATGTACTTCTGAGGACAGTGACCCGGGGCCGGGATTGAATCCAGGTCCTCAGCACCGTGAGGAAGCAGTTCTAACGACTCTCTAAATCTCTTTGCCATTGTACCTCACTTTCTTCTTTATGATGCTCCTTAAAACCTATCTCTTTGACCAAGCTTTTGGTAATTTGTCCGAGTTTTGCTGTTTGCTATCGTAATTTTCTTTGCTTCTGTGAAGTGTTATTTTGTGATATTTTATGATAAAGTGCTATATAAAGTGCTATATAAATGCAAGTTGTTGGCCGGAATTCTACGATCAAAGTTCGCCCTGCCACCGCTACCAACAAGAACAGAGAATAGCTCCATTCATTGTAGCGGGTCCGGAGAATTCCGCCAGCGTGTCCGGCCGTTGTTACATTGAACAGTGTTTTGGGAAAGGGCTTTTCTAAGAACCAGGTTTGTTTCTTTTACAAGCCATTACAAGGCTCTTGCAGTGCTAATAACTACAACCTGAAACAAACACACTAAAGTGAAAGTATGCTCACTCCACTTGCACACTATCTAGTGCAATTTCATTTGTAAAAATGAATCTATAGTGTTCATGTGTTCAAATTATTTAGGAACATTTTAGGTTAAGTATATTAAATGTAGTATACACCAGCTGCATTTGAAGTTTGTTTACTTGTACTGTGTTTGGAACAACTTACAAACATCAGAGCTATTTGAAAGTGGTTAAACATAATTCTGCCAAAAAGGTCACCCATTGCAAACATCTATTGTATTTCTTTAATGCATTCTTTAATACAAGCTTTTATAAGAAAATGTAAGTTAAAAGTTAGGCTGCTACTTTAAATTTAGATTTGTCTTTTAACATGTAAATAGACTAGGCGTTGAAATCAAAGCAGCTGACTCTATTCATTGAACAAAGGGATTGCTGCCACAGTCAGAGGCTTCATGTGTGTGAATAAGCCACATCCCGGTGCTAGTTAATTAGCAAAGGATTATTAATGATGCATTGCTGCATTTGCTAGTCTTACCCCTATTATTTCAGTCAAATGCGTTCGTACACAAGGCAGGGATGGTCATTGTGATGCAAAGAACAGATTAGTTACATTAACATAAGAAAAGTGGAGAGGGATTTTTTGTTTTTTTTGTTTATACAAAGCCATGTCCTCAAAGGAGTTGTGATTTCAACACTAAATACCCACTTGTGAAATGTAGTTTACCTCCCACTAAAGAGTACATCAAACAAAACAAAGTGCAAAAAAATTATTTCCAAATTATTTCTGTACTTTATTACTTCATTGCAATAAAGTGAAATATGAATAAAGTAAATTCATTTTTCATCAATGCTTCCGCAATAGCGACCTGGAAGATATTTCTGCACATATTTAAGATTAAATAATTTCATGTTCCAGAAGTCTGCCATTTTAGATCTCCGAGTGCTCCATTCCTTTTAATGGAAGCTCAAACATAATCAGGGAGGTAAGCTGGAGCTGCTTGACCCAGAAAAAGAATGCTACTGACAAAGTATCAAGTGCATGTAGATGCTAGCATGTTTAACTGTTTTGTTTTCAATCCTGTGATTTATTTTTAAAAATATTTTGGAGAATCTTTCAATTATAAAGAGGTGGCAATATTAACTAATTTTAACAAAAAGAAAATCTGTTAATTTAGTAGCAAAAATCTTACCCAAAAGGCTGTGGATGTTGGAACACTTGTATTGACAGGGTGGATATGGAGAAGGTGTCACCTCTTGTTGGAGAATCTAGAACTAGGGGTCACTTTTTAAAAATAAGGGGTCACTCATTTAAGATAGAGATGAGGAGAATATTTTACTTACAGAAGGTTGTGATATCTGGAACTTTCTTCCTCAAAAGGCAGTGGAAGCAGAGCCTTTGAATATTTTTAAGCAGAGCTAGATAGATTCTTGATTAACAAGGAGTGAAAGGTTAGCGGGAGTAGGCAGGAATGTGGGGTTGAAGTTGCAAGGAGATCAGCCATGATCTTATTAAATGACAGCATGCTCGAGGGGCTGAGTGGCCTTCTCCTGCTCCTAATTTGTATATTCGTATGTAAGCTTTCGAGACTTATAAAAATTTTGTTTGGAAAGAGTTTCAAGAGGTATGGGGGCGGGGGAATTAATTTTAGTGATGCTACATAGAACTAGATTCTGCGGGGCAAGCGGCTCCATGGTCTACTACCTATGCTGGCCGTATGGCATTCTTCATTAATATCATGTGTCGCCGCCTGTGGCATTATTTACCCAAGCGAATTGATGTAAGTTTGTTTGGTGCTGTTAGAAGTGATGTGCAAACTAATTTCTCCCCATGCAGTTGAAATACAGATCAGTCATTTTCTAATTAAAGGTTGGAGCAGACTTGAATGGCTGAAGGGACTACTCCAGTAGCTATGTTCCTAATTTCCCTTAATTTTATTCCAATGAATAACTCACGGGGTACTGTATTGCGGATCTCTCGATCCAGGGTGCCAAATACACCCGTTTCAAATTTTATATCCTCCCTCACCTCTGTGCCCCCCTGCTGCTCGGACTGGATTTCCAGTGCAGCCACCGAAGCCTGACACTGAAGTTCGGCGGACCCTTGCCCCCCCTCATGGTGTGCTGCCTTGCGACACTGAAAGTCGCACCCCCCTCGCTATTCGCTAACCTCACTCCCGACTGTAAGCCCGTCGCCACCAGGAGCCGCCGCTACAGTGCCCAAGATATGGCTTTTATCAAGTCAGAGGTCCCGCGTTTACTGGGAGAGGGGGTCATCGAGGCTAGCAACAGCCCTTGGAGAGCGCAAGTGGTGGTAGTCCGGTCCGGGGAGAAGAAACGGATGGTCATGGATTATAGCCAGACCATAAACCGATTCACGCAGCTTGATGCGTACCCCCTTCCTCGCATCGCGGAAATGGTAAATCGGATCGCCCAATACCGAGTCTTTTCCACGGTCGACCTCAAATCTGCCTACCACCAGCTCCCCATCCGACCAAAAGACTGCCTCTATACTGCCTTCGAAGCAGCCGGCCGGCTCTTCCACTTCCTCAGGGTCCCCTTTGGTGTCACAAATGGGGTCTCCGTCTTTCAAAGGGCGATGGACCAAATGGTGGACCAGTACGGTTTGCGGGCTACATACCCGTACTTGGACAATGTCACCATCTGCGGCCATGATCAGCAGGACCATGACGCTAACCTCAAAAAGTTCCTCCAGACCGCCCGAGCCCTTAACCTGACCTAGAACGAGGGCAAATGCGTTTTCCACACCACCCGGCTGGCCATCCTTGGCTATGTCGTGGAAGACGGGGTCCTAGGTCCCGACCCCGACCGCATGCGCCCCCTTAAGGAACTCCCTCTCCCCCGCAGCCTCAAGGCCCTCAAACGGTGCTTGGGGCTTTTCTCCTATTAGCCTAATAAATTGAGGTACCCTCAATAATGATGCTTAGAGATTAAACTGTAAAGAAGGCTTTATTAGGCTAATAACTATGCTACAGATTTGGACGAGAGCTGACTGCTATACAGACCATGAGGCAGGCCTTTATGTATGGCTCCCAGATGGGCGGAGCCAGAGGCGGAGTCCCCAGGGTTCCAAGCCTGGTCTTAAAGGGGACATCACCTTACATGATGATAAGGCAGTAACCGTTCATCACATGGATAATGCCCAGGTTCCTCGCATAACTGTCACTGCCTTCTGTCCCTTCCATTTCCCATTTTCCCGGCTTTCAGCTCAAGTCGGAGACTAGAGTATACTGATGCACATTTGGCTTAGCCATTTATCACCAGATCTGCTGTGTCAGACATGTATCCTTTGTCACAGCTGCCTACCACTCTCGGATATTCTCTAAATCCCTCACCTACCCACCAAGGTTCTCTTCTCTACTTCCAACCATCTTCATACTCATTCCACTGTTCCTCCAACTTTACCACTAACAAAATATTTGAGCAGCTCATAGCCATCTTTGCAATAAAGATGAGAGAGCATTTGTTTTGTTGCTTCCCCCACTATTTACTTTACTTCCCAAGCCAAACTTCTTCCTAAGGTTTTGTGCTGTCAGAGTGCTTGTCTAACATCCAGTCTTGGATGAGGTGCAATTTCCTAAAAGTAAATATCAGATAAACCAAAGTCATTGTTAGCAGGACAAACTCTATAGTCTTGCCATCAAGATTAATTTCTTAGCTCTGGAAAGTGGCTGAACCAAACTATTTGCAGCCATGGAGTCCCACTAAACCCCTGAGCTGAGTTTCTTACTCCATGCCGTCTCTATATATAGATTGCTGGTACCTCAGGTCCTACCCATCCGATATCTTGCTAGAATCCTCATTATTGCCTTTGTCACCTTGAAACATGACTATTCCAATGGTCTCTAGGCTCACCGTTCACCCTTTATCCTTCATAAACTTCAGCTTATCTCAAACTCTGCAGCCTGCATCTTTTCCTACACCATGCACTATTACCCATTGCCCTTCATCGGTTGATGGCCTCATAAAATTTAGGTGATTATGCAAGGCAGGGGATTCTGAGGATGAGTTTACAGGAGGGATTTGGAAGGTGAATTTGTGGTTGTCCAGATTTAAACTCTTACAGAACCAGGAGGAGAATTCCTGCATTTCCTGGTCTCTCAAAGGAAGGTTTTTTTTAAAAAAAACTTGCCTTTCAGGGCCATTGTGTCCCAATTCTGTTCTGAATTGCTTTAAGTGGACTCCCCATTCAGGCCTAGATTCAAGTGCCATTGGGATGTAACTGAAGTCATAGGATCCTAAATAGTCTTTCATTTAAGTACCTTTTTTTCTTGCTTAAGCAATGTTCTAGAGCATAAATCCAGAGCCTTCTAAATGCCCACCATCTCAGTTTCTGTTGGGCGAGAATTGTTAAAATTTCCCGGATTGTTTTAAATGGGTAGATTTATCCAAATATTTATTTTTAGGTCAGCCAATCTCTTTTTATTCTTATTGCTGTAAGATTCATATAGGTATTTTATAAATCTTGTTTCGGAATACAACGTCCAGCATGATAATATGATCTGCTTATTTGTATTGCTATTGTATTTATTACAGTAGAGAGGGGTTTCCCCCCCAGTGTTTTTTCTCCCTCCGTGTTTCTTCAAATGTTGTATACACTAGAAACATACAAAGGTTTTAAAACTAACAATTTGATAAACCTATACTGTGAAGGGTAAATCTTGGCATTGGCAACCTGAGAATCAGTCAGTGGCACACAGGAAGTGTGTACCCCAAGGGGGAGACCTGTGGGCAATAAAAATAGCATACAAGAATATTGTGCATGTACGAATTAAAGAATATTGCATCTGAAAATATACCATTTTGCTTTAGGAATTTTTTGGCAGTGGGGGTTCGCATCACAGTTTGTGTACTTACGGAGCTGACCTTCACTTTATGTGCCTGTTTTTTGGCTTTGTGGTTGTTAGTAACCAGGATCAAAGGGCAGAGGTCAGCTGCATAAGTACACAAACGGTGCATTGTTCATCTTAATCCCTTCTGCAAAAAGTTAAATAATTTGAGAAGAAAAGTATTATTACTGAAAGTCTCATTAGTTATTCCCTGCAAACAAATTTATTTTGGGTTGCATTATTCCAATATTGTACGTTTGGTAAATTATTTTATATGTGTATATTTTAATTATTTTTTGTTTTAGATGTTGTTCTGGATTGATTACACATTTGCAGCAGTAAACTGATCAATTCAGCCATACAAATTCTGAAGCCACTCAAATGCATTTCTATGAAGAGTATACTCAAGGCCTAATTGCTATTATTGGTTGTCAGTTATAGTCCTGTCAAATATCTACTTTCTAAACACAAGACCAGGGCCTGGTAAGGCTTAATCCTCTTTTTTTCAAATGAGGATTCTACTGGCAAGGAGGTGTAACATTTAGTATATTTATGAGGACAGAGTATCAGAGCTCAAAGAAAATCTGTGTCTTAAATGTTTTTTTTAAAGTGAAAGTTCTTGTTTTCATTTGGTCTAATGAGATAACCTTTCTTTAAAATAATTAAGCATTTGAATCTTTAATTTGAATCTGAAAAGCCCCTTATCTGTGACATCACACTTCATTAGCATAAAGATCTGATTTGGCTGGCTTTCATCAACATAATGGCAGCGAGATGTGCTTCCAGGAGGACATGGCTCACTGATCAGGAAGGAGGACTAATCATGCCTTTTTAAATGCTTCTGTCTTACTTGGAATGAAGCAAGAATCAAACTTTATGGAAGGTAAAGTACTGTAGCGGTTCTAAAATTGAAGTAGAATAAAGCTGTAGAAAATCGGTTTGCAATCTAATTTTGAATGTTTTGTAATGAGCAATAGGATTTGTTCTTTGGATACTGCTCATTTTAAGCCCTTGGTTATATATTGGCATTGATGGATCTGTGAGGGAGGATTCTGGCATGTAATGGATGGCCTTGCTTTGCCATTGACAACACATGTGCCTCGATTCTCTAGTGAAGTCCTTGTAATCTTTTTGCAATTGTCACAAATCCAGTAGTAATTCAAAACAATGTTCAGATTGTTTAAATGTTAGTTTGCCATCCGAGGTGGAGCAAAACCTGAAGTTGTATACCAGCAGTTGTAGATTAATTCATGTTTTATAATTGCTTTGGTGTTGCCTAGCTACAGTGTGAATGACAAAGACGCTAAAATTAAAATAATTATGTTAGAGGACTGTACAATTTATATATGTCATTGCTCATAGTTGTCACTTAACCTCCCAATTTTAAATTAAATGCTACTGTTCTGTGTTTAAGGGTTAATCTTTGAGGTTACAATGTTAACAGAAAAATAGGGCTATCAGTTCCATTCAGATAACCTTTGGTCATCAGAGGACTCGAAGCAAAGTTGTGACCTTAGGGCTTGAACTTTACTGTCACATGACCAGCTTGTAAACTGACCTGTGGGGTTGACTGTTGCATCTAAGCTTCACAGAAACTAGCAGTGGGAAACATGAGGTGGTTTCTAACTGCTTGCAATTTGTAGCAAATTTTTGCATGGATGGCTGCTATGCAAGTTACTGGAAAACTGGGAGAAGAATGAAATGGATACATGGGAAGGTAGTATAAATATTAAACACGTTATTTAAATTTGATATCAGCTGCTATGTAGTTTTTTTAGAAGGTTACCAGCAAACACTGGCCTCATAGGGGGAGGAGACTCAGCAACTGCCTTAATTTTTAAATGAGTAAAGTGACATTCTGTCTTGCTCTTAAAGTTGTATTTTATGAGTACTTTTTACGAAGAAGAAGAAAACCGAAGTAAACCATTTATTGCTCCATGTTGCTGTTTCAAGTAATGATTTGCACATTCTGGTTTTGATTAACAGACCATTCAACTGTGATCTGCTTTCTGCATGTACAGTTCTTAATTCAGTTTAGGAAGAGCTCACGTCTCAAGGTACAGAGTTGTTTAAGAAGCCCTTTGTTTTAACTCTTTGAAAAGGTTTTTATCTTCTGCCTGTTAATTTTTGATGAAATCATGGTGACTCGTGACAACTGCTTCTGATGTGCAACCTACCACCCCCCACCTCCCCAGCTCCCTGGGGCTGATACTGACTCAAATGGTTTAAGGTAGATAAGCGAGTTTAGAGAATGGAATGCAAAGAGAAACAAAACATCAGTGCCTCTTAAAAATATTTGTTTACAGAGCCTTTTATTAATTTGGAGAATAGCCTAGCCTGTCTCCAGGCTTCTATTGTTTGTATGTGTGCAGCTAGAGAACTTGGGAGCATCTGATGGCCATTAAATCCTCTGCAGGCCACAGCTTGTGACTGATATCCCACAGGCCCAGTCAAACTCTTACTCTTGCTGTCTGTAATTAACTGGTATTGTTTTCAAAACAGTAGAAAATCATTGTTGGGATAATTCAAAAATAAAATAAATGTATTTTCTAAAGATTACATCTTTTTGAGTAAAGGCATATCGTTTGATTTAGATAAAAGCCATATTTTTTCAGGACTTGATTTATGCTGTGATCATATGACATCTTTTTGTATGCGTATACGCGTTTAGGCCTCCAATGTCTGTTTGATAGGAATGATCAGCTGGAACAGGAGGTGGGAGTGTTTTGTGTCCCTCGATCTGTGTGTAACAGCTGAGTGTGAGGATAAAGTAATTGGTGGTTTTATACAAATGAACATATTCTCTATAGTGAACGTTATTATCTTGAATCTTAATTTCTTCAGCTGTAGCATATGTAGCTTTTAAGTAAATGTCACTTTATTTGATGATTCGGAAAGCTATCATTTTTAAAAATGGCTGCAGTTTTCATCCATAGTTAACAGTATTTATACTGCCAAATAAGTCAAGATATTTGTATATTGTCTGTGGACTCTGATAATTTTCATGTAATTACTATAAACATACTTCAAATTCAATTACATTTTCAGGCAGAGCACTTGGGAATTAACCTTGATTTCTGGTCTGCTGTGTGTTTTGTAAGTTATTGGTGAGAGTAAGAGAATGATCAGATAAATGTTTTCAAAGTTGTATAAAATATTAATAAAATGATGATGTAGTTGTCATGTTTTGCATGACCTACTTTCAGGAAAGTGAAAGTACTTGGCCTTTTAAGAGGCTAAAGATTTCTTTCTGTATTAAAAAAACTGTCATTTTATCATTACACAGCCAAATAAAATACCTCCACTGTGTGTTTGCATTAGTTTAAAGATCAATTAAAAGGATACGTTCCGTTGTGTAGCCCGTACATCAATCATTTTTCTTGGCAAAAGCTGAACCACCATTGCACAAGAAAATATTTCCAACTAAATGTAATAGTATATCAATATCATAATGCAGTATCTATATTTAATAGAGATAAAATGCCATAATTGGACATATGGTTTTGTATTTTATGTAGTGTTTGACCACTTATTTTCCAAATGCTGAAAAACGATATTGTGTTCCATGTATACTTGGGGCAGCGTGGTGGCGCAGTGGTTAGTACTGCTGCATCACAGCACCGTGGACCCGGGTTCGATCCTGGCCCCGGGTCACTGTCCGTGTGGAGTTTGCACATTCTCCCCGTGTCTGCTTGGGTCTCACCCCCACAATTCAAAGATGTGTAGGGTAGGTAAATTGACAACGCCCCTTAATTGAAAAAAGGAATTGGGCACTTAAATTTTTTTTTTTAATGTTCCATGCGTACTTTCAATCCATGCTGTGTGAATAGGAATGAGCAATACTGAATATTATAATTTGTAAGACATGTCTTAACATTTGGAAGACTTATTAGTTATGTTATTAAAAGCAATTGAATTTAAAATTAAAATGTACATGCAATGGGAATTTGACAAGATAAAATGTGCAATTAGAGAATACTTGAATATTGTTTTCAGTAAACACATTTTCAGCAATGTTTTCTTCTGGATGACAATTTTGGTTGATGCCTTTTCATTTAAATAACTTGAACATTGAATCTACTTGATCAAGCAATGGGTATGGGTTTTTTTGTCAAGTATAAATTATATGAAAAACAAACCTAATCTAATGATGTCCACTTAATGCTTTTGTGCACAGCGTAATTAGTGTTATGATCCCAAGGAAAAAAATGACTTTTTAAAATTAGTCTTCTGTTTAATGCTACTTTGCTGCTATCAAAATAAAATAATAAAAGTAAAAACCTACTGATTGAATTAAGTAACTGCGGCAGTATTACTTGATCCTTGTCAGTTGGGCACAATACTGCAGATGGAAGACAGAGGGTTAATTCTACTGAGCTTTTCACCATTGGTGTGATCTGAGGATTGCTCCAAAGCCGCACCGTCTGGTCTTTCAACATGTAATTTGCCAAGCAGGAAGTCTTATTTATTTTGCTTAGCTCCTTGGTTTGGTTGGAGTGTGTGTATATGAGTGTATGTGTGTGGGGTGGGGGATGGTGGAGAAGAGGAGGAGGCAGGGGAGTAGAAGATTGATGTTTAGGGGGTTGGGAGTGGAAGAAAGGTGGAGGAGGGCATTAAAAGCTTAAGTGATTACTGTACCTAGGGTAAATTGCATCGGCTGTGTGTAGAGTGTAGACCCGCCTTGGCCTTTACTGACCTATGGTGATGCTAATAAGGGTTTTTAATACCTAACTTTATATATATTTTGCACAGAATTTTGTTGTAGGACTGGATCATTGATTAGGTTTTCTAGGATCCTTTAAAACCACTTGTTTATTGCTCTGTGTGAACTGAGATGGACTGTGGTTTTTGTTGGGAAGTAGATATCCATTTTTGCATGAACTGTACCATTTCCTCTTGATATTTCTGTTTCTTTTGATTCTGGTAGGCATATTCTGGTAGGTGATGATGTTGTTCAAATCATAAACTTTAGGATGGGAATTGGCAAAACACTAACCATTCTTCAGAAAATTTTGAAAATTGAATCATTTTAAGGGCAAACATAGAAACATAAAAAATAAAAACAGGAGGAGACCATTCAACCCTTGGAGCCTGCTCCACCATTTGTTATGATCATGGGTGATCATCAAGTTCAATACCCTGAATTCCCCCCCGCCCCCCAATATGCCCTGATCCCTTTAGCCCCAAGAGCTATATCTAATTCCTTCTTGATATTACACAACATTTTGGCCTCAACTACTCTCTGGTAGCGAATTCCACAGATTCACCACTCTCCTCACCTCAGTCCTAAAAGGTTTACCCCTTATCCTCAAACTATAACCTAGTTCTGGACTCGCCCACCATCGGGAACATTCTTTCTGAATCTACCCTGTCTGATCCTGTTAGAATTTTGTAACTTTCCATGAGATATCTTCGCACTCTTCTAAATTCCATAATCCTAACCAATTTAACCTCTTATATGACATTCCCGCCATCCCAGGAATCAGCCTGGTAAATTGTTGCTGTACTCCATAGTAAGAACATCCTTCCTCAGATAAGGACACCAAAACTGCACACAATACTCCAGGTGTGGCCTCACCAATGCCCTATACAATTGCAGTAAATCATCTCTATTCCTGCACTCAAATCCTCTTGCTATGAAGGCCAACATACCATTTACCTTCTTGAGTACCCAATTATTTTTTTCTAATTAAGGAATAATTTAGCATGGCCAATCCACCTAAACTGCACATCCTTGGGTTGTGGAGGTGAAACCCACGCAGACACAGGGAGAATGTGCAAACTCCACACAGACAGTGACCCGGGGCCGGGATCGGACCCAGGTCCTCAGTGCCGTAGGCAGCGATGCTAACCACTGCATCAACCATTTGCATTCTTTACTGCCAGCTGTACTTGCGCGCTTACTTTCAGTGACTGATGCACGAGGCCACCATGGTCTCGCTGAGTATCCACCTCTCTCAAATTACACCCATTCAAATAATAATTTGCCTTCCTCTTTTTGCTATTGAAGCGGGTAACCTCATATTGATCCATATAATGCATTTGCCATGCATGTGCCCACACAGCCTGTCCAAATCCTGCTGAAACATCTCTGCATCCTCCTCACAGTTCACCCTCCCACCCAACTTTGTATCATCTGCAAATTTGGAGATATTACATTTAGTTCCCTTGTCAAAATCATTAATATATAATGTGAACAGTTGGGGTCCTAGCTCAGATCCCTGCAGTTCCCCACTAGTTACTGCCTGCCAATCAGAAAAAGGTCTATTTATCCCAACTATTTTCTTCCTGTCTGCCAACCAGCTTTCTATCCATCTCGAGATACTATCTGTAATGCTTTAACTTGACATCTTAATCTCCTATGTGAGACCTTGTTGAAAGCCTTCTGAAAATCTAAATAAACCACATCCACCAGTTCTCCCTGGTCAGTTCTACTAGTTACATCTTCAAAGAATTCCAGTAGATTTGTCAAGCATGATTTTCCTTTTGTAAATCCACGCTGACTTTGTCTGATTACACCGCTGCTTTTCAAATGCTGTGCTAGGAAAACTTGAAAACGGACTCCAGCAACTTGCCTACTCCTGACTGTAGGCTCACTGATCTATAGTTTCCTCTCTACCTCCCTTTTTGAATAGTGGGGTTACATTCGCTACCCTCCAATCTGTAGGAACCATTCCAGAGTCCAAAGAAGTTTGGAAAATGACCACCAATGGATCTTTGAGCAGCACGGTAGCACAAGTGGATAGCACTGTGGCTTCACAGCGCCAGGGTCCCAGGTTCGATTCCCCGCTGGGTCACTGTCCTTGCGGAGTCTGCACGTTCTCCGTGTCTGCGTGGGTTTCCTCCGGGTGCTCCGGTTTCCTCCCACAGTCCAAAGACGTGCAGGTTAGGTGGATTGGCCATGATAAATTGCCCTTAGTGACTTACAAGTTTAGGAGGGGCTATTGGGTTGTGGGGATGGGGTGGAAGTGAGGGCTTAAGTGGGTCGGTGCAGACTCGATGGGCCGAATGGCCTCCTTCTGCACTGTATGCTCTATGTTCTATGTGCTATTTCCAGGGCCACTTCCTTAAGTGCTCTGGGATAAAGATTATCAGGCCCTTGAGATTTGTCCGCCGTCAATCTCATTAATTTCGCCAAAACAAATTCTTTATTAATACTAATTTCCTTCAGTTACTCACTAAAACTTATGCTTCTCCGAACTTCTGGTACATTATTCATGTGTTCCTTTATGAAGACAGAAGCAAAGTGCGAATTTAGTTCCTCAGCCATTTTGTTGTTCCCTGTTATGAATCCCCCTGTTTCTGACTGTAAGGGGCCTACATTAATTTTTATTCTTTTTCTCTTGACATACCCGTAGAAACTTTTACAGTTCGCTTTTATGTTCCCCACTCGTTTACTTTCAAATTGAATTTGCCCCTGAATCAATCCCTTGGTCTGTCTGTGCTGAATTTTAAACTGTTCCCAATTCTCAGGTGTATTGCTTTCTTTAGCTAATTTTTATGCCTCTTTGATTCTAATACTATCTCTAATTTCCCTTGTAAGCCATGGTTTGGCTACAGTTCCCTTTTCTACTTTTGCGCCAAATAAGAATAAACAACTTTTAGAGTTCACCTATTCGTTCCTTGAATACCTGCCATTGCCTGTCCGCTGTTCTTCCTTTCTCATGCCTCATACCATCATAGTTACCTTTATTGAGGTTCAGGGCCATGGTGGCAACTTGAGTGTCAACTGAGTTGAGGGGCATTTTGAAGTCGAAATTTGCAAGAATATATTGAAATTATATAATAAGGTTCACAAATTCTGTGTAGAAAATTTTGAAATAGATATTCCATTTAGATATATATGGCTTGAATCAAAACATGCGTGCAAATACTTTGTGCTAGTTCTTTGCTGTTGGGAATCATGTTGGTAACCTTTCCCGCCAGCATCTCCACACTTTTGTACAAGGAACAAATTATTCTTAAATATAGTGTCTTGATTTGTTTGGCCCCACGTATGCACAGCTGTGCCTGATTCTGAGAATCTCTTAGTGAATTATATTTGAGATTTCCTTTTCCAAGATTACATAAAAAGCAGTGTACTACTTAGAGACATAGATAAAATAGGAGCAGGAGAAGTCCATTCGGCCCTTCAATCCCGCTCCGCCATTCACTGTGGTCATGGTTGATCATCCAACTCAATAGTCTAATCCCGCTTTCCCCCATATCCTTTGATCCCCATTGCCCTAAGTGCTATATCTAACTGCTCCTTGAAACCAATAGAATGCTTCTTGAAACCAACAATACTTGGTTTGTCCTTGGCATAAAATGTTCAATCAAGACTCCCAAGATCCCGTGGCATAATTTTGAAGAAGGGCAATGGTGTTATCCCTGATACCCTGGCCAATTTTTATCCCTCAATAAACATTACACAACAATCTTACCTGGACATCATCACATTAATGTTTGTAGGATCTTGCTGTGTGCAACTTGACTTCCAATTTCCTACATTACAGCAATGATTACATGTTAAAAATTCTTAATCTGCTGTACCGTGGTTGAGCCTTTCTGTGGTCATGAAAGGAGAGGCTAAAAATCAGTTGGAATTGCAAGGATTGCTGTGCCTGTTGCCTCCCTGCCGCCTCCCTGCCCTGCTGATATATTACCAGAGCGAGTTGTGTCGCAGGCAACATGCCTGCCTTTGGGCCAGTTGGTGCCTTTAACTGGCCAATTGGCAGCTATTTAAAGGGCTCCATCGGCCGGCACTGGTAAACACTCTGGCTTGGCTGCAGAATTGTGTGGGTGGCAGGAGCCACCTCCTGCTCAAGAAACCGATTGCTGGGCCTGACCTCCAATCGGGGACTGACTGAAGTCCCAGCAGGTGGCTACTGCTCCCAATGGTACTGCTGGGACAGGAGGGCTGCAGTTATCTTTTTAGCCGACAGCTCTTGGAGGCAGGTCATCGTTCCTTATTAGGGTGGAAGCCACAACCTCAAGCAATTAATTTGACTACAATAAAACCCGGATATGGCCTCCCATGACCACGACTCCTTAGCTGGTGGAAGAGACTCTGTGTAACGTTTTAGTCCATATTTTGAGTACTGAATATAAACAATTAATATGAAAGGTACATGGTAGTGTTAATCAATGTGAAACTTTAATGGAGTTGTATCGTTTACATTTTTATATCCTAGTTTTATTTTAGTGGAATAAAAACCAAAGGAAATTAGATGATTAGTCCTTAAAATTGTCTGTGGTAACTTGGATGAAATTACTTTCAAGGAGAGCAGACCAAGGGCGCGATTCACTGGAAAGATTTCTAAATGTGGTAGCGAGCGGAAACTGCTGCGAGCTTCATGGCCCAGCGAGGCCGGCAACGTTATTCTACGTTAACTGGTCCACTTAACGTGGCCCCATCAGTTTCTCGCCACAAATGAAGACTTGCCAGCCGATTAGCCGGCACTGCGCTCGCCAGCTCCCCGCTTACGAGGTCGAATAGCTCTTGAACAGCACTTGCTCAGCCAACCACTCAGTCAACTCCAACAGTGGCACTGAGAAGACCGGCCCCAAGATTTGGCAATGCGGACCTAGGGAGGCTCTTACACACATTGGAGGCCAGGAGTGGTGTTCCCCCGAGGGTTCCGGAGGGTGAGCCATAGGGCAGCCAGTTCTCGGAGCATGACCAGGAGGACTGGCCTCCAGTGCCATAAAAAGGTCAGTAGACCCCCCCCACCTCCCCGAGACCTTTTTGCTCCCTCGCGAGCATCCACTCCCCCGTCAACTCTCCATGTGGCCCCCTACCCTCCTTTCGAACCCCCCTCCACCCCTTCCTATACACCTTCCATCCCCCAATGTGAACCACATGTGTTGTGAATGATGCCCTCTCTATTTCTCCTCAGTTAAAGCTCTCAGACAAACGTCGGGAGATTCCAGACTGGCGGAGGGGTGTCGGAATTAAGAATCCTCACCTCCCTCTAGGAGCGGGACCTGGAAGTGACCGGGGTGGCTGAGGAGGGGGCGGACGCCAATGCAGAGGTTATCAGATGCCGTAGAGGTGAGGAAACACCGGGCCCCACCCAGAGGACCTGTCAAACGTGAGTTGTTAATCCCTTATTGACTGACCCATTCCTCCCATTGACCACATGTTCAATCTCCCACAGGTTCTCCAGCCAACTGCGCCAGCCCATCCCGGGCGGCCCCCCTCTCCAGCCTCCCAGGAGGACCACCTCCGTGGAGAGTTCCGAGGAAGACACGACCGAGGCATCCACATCTGTCATCCCCAACCTCCACCAGTGCAGATACACGCACCTCGGTGGGTAACGTTAGTGGTCAGGCTTCTGGGACACAATCTAGTGAGAACCACATAGCTGCTGATGCACATCAGGTGGAGGCAGGAACCTCCAGGCGAGACAGCAGTCGGAGGCCTGCTGATCCCAGGACCCAACTGCGTCCCAGTCTGATGCTGAGCCTCAGATACAGGGTTACCCGGAGCTGGTGGAGATAATAGGGAGTGGCCAGGACATTGAGAGCGAGATGTCAGCGACACTCCAGCAGATCCATAGCCGATTGGAGGAGTCCCAGAGGCTATAGGCGCAGGAGATGTTGCCGGCAGTGCATTGCACTGAGGCCAACACTGCTATGGTAGCGACTGTAGTGGTGAGCCTGGTGCATAGCATCAGCACCATTAGTGAAGGTGTCCAAGGTGTCGTGCAGTCGGTGACAGTCATGGCTAAGGGTCTCGGCAGAATGTTCGACTCACTGGGAATGTGACCCAGTGCCAGGCTGACTTTGATGAGGTGCTGTGGGACATTACCCGCTCTCTGATGGGATATTACCCGCTCTCTGATGGGAATGGCCAAAGTGCTGCGGAGCGTGTCCCAGTCGCAGATGGGCATTGCCAAGGCACTACAGAGCATGTCCCAGTCACTGAGGAGCATCGCTGAGGGCGTCTACATGATGGCATCGGGAAGCCCCCAGGTCTGGCATATCCAGATGATGCAGGGACAGCCGGGGCTCGAGCAAGCTACCCATCCGTCCCAACGTGAATCCTGGGCTCTATGCGAGAGGAGGAGGCCCTGGGTGCCAACTTGGACCCGTCCCATGGAGTGATGACCAGCTCCCCCGTCTTCCACCCCTCCTATGAGGCCGCATCTCGCAGGCAGCACACGGGACAAGGGGACATGGCTATGCATGTGCCGCTGACAAGTGCACCGGGCCATCTAGCCCCAGAGGTCACCCGCCAGGAGCAGCGCAGGCCACTGAATAAGGTAAGCAGCTGGCTGCCTCCACCTCTGATGTGCATTCCGGGGAGTCACCTAGACGTAGCGGTAGAGCTAGGACGGGCAAGAACATCGCGGGCCACTGAGGGCACCGGGGAAGGGGTGTGGGGTGGAGAGTGGGGGATTGTATTACACATGAAACACCTTTGAGCACAACTAGTATGTCCCCTCTGTTACTTTCTTCTGCAATGCGGATCGACCTCCAAACCCTTGGCCCATCTCACCAGGCATCTCTTTCTTCTCTCACCTCCGTACTGACGTCATTAGCCAGGTCCTCAGCAGGCACCCCTTATCCCCCAAGAACCAGCCACCCATCCTGAGTGGTCCTTGAAGAGGCCGGGGTTGAGCGACTGCCCCAGGATGTAGCTGACGTGCACACTCGCCGGAAAGCGTGCACACACGTGTATGATCTTCATGTGGTCGCACATGAGCTGTATGTTCAGGGAGTGGAACCCCTTTCTGTTAACGTAGGCACTCCCAGATGGCCCGGTGAGCGCAGGGCAACATGTGCGGCAACCACTAGCCCCCGGATCGGGGTCATCCGCCAATGGTGGAGAGTCCTGCTGCTCGGGCATCCGGTTGGGCTTAGTCCATGTCAAAGTTGATGTAGTTTTCCACCTGGGCAAACAGGGCTTCTGTGACCTGTTGGATGCACCTGTGAGCTGTAACCTGAGAGATGCCTCACAGGTCCCCACTCGAACCTTCGAAGGATCCTGAGATCTAAAGTTCAGAACTGCGGGGTGCCCTTACGGCCACAGAGAGCTGGTGTTGTAGTCCTCCATGTGGTGCCTAGTCTGTGAGGACATGGCACAGGTGCTGCACCAACTCCTTGTTGAGGTGGTGCCTCCTGCGGCACGTGCTATCCGTCATCTGTTTAAAGGACCAGCGACACGTGTACACCCTAGGCCGTCTGGGTCCCTTCCTGGCCTGATGGGTTGCGAGACCCTCAGAGTGTGGAGTGGGGTCGCCGCCTCGAGTATCATGGGCCGCCACCTCGAGTATCTGAAGACGCTGCTGCTGCCACCGTCTCCGGTGTCTGGCCACCCAGCTTAGCAGCAGCACCACTAGGGCAGGCTTTGCTGGGTCCAAAATCACTTCCATAGCATTCAATATTTGTCCGGCATCGGGAGAGGGTGTTAGACTGACAAACAGCGGTGGCTGCAACCCCGGGACCCTCCATTCCCCCAGTGATCCCACCCCGCACCCCGGTACGCCATGCCCATGGGCTCATATCCGCAGCAAGCTCCCTTCACTGGACCTCAGACACCCGCTCATAATGTCACCTAGACTGGGTGCTGGTCCTCTCACTGTGACACCCACCCACCCTCTGGCCGTGGACATGTCCCTGGAGCTGTGTCCCTTCCCCTGGATGTTCGGATTTTGGCAGCTGCGTGAGTGGTGTTGCCTTCCACAGTGTTCAGGCACAGTGTCAACGCAACACAGCCTGATTGGGATGCTAGGCAATGACTCCCACATGTTGCATGGTCCACCCACCCACAGGAATCCCCTTGGGTTGTGTGAAGTGCTCACTTTTTTTAAATAAATATTTTATTGAAAATTTTTGGTCAACCAACACAGTACATTGTGCATCCTTTACACAATATTATAACAACACAAATAATGACCTATTTTATAAACAAAAAATGAATAAATAATAAATAACAAAAATGAAAACTAACCCTAATTGGCAACTGCCTTATCACAAGTAACACTCTCCAAAAATATAATTTAACAGTCCAATATATAATTATCTGTCGCAACGACCTATACATATTATACAGTATATATTAACAACCCTGAGAGTCCTTCTGGTTCCTCCTCTCTCCCCCCCCCCCCCCCCGCCCCCGATCCTGGGCTGCTGCTGCTGCCTTCTTTTTTCCATTCCATCTATCTTTCTGCGAGGTATTCGACGAACGGTTGCCACCGCCTGGTGAACCCTTGAGCCGACCCCCTTAGAACGAACTTAATCCGCTCTAGCTTTATAAACCCTGCCATGTCATTTATCCAGGTCTCCACCCCCGGGGGCTTGGCTTCTTTCCACATTAACAATATCCTGCGCCGGGCTACTAGGGACGCAAAGGCCAAAACATCGGCCTCTCTCGCCTCCTGCACTCCCGGCTCTTGTGCAACCCCAAATATAGCCAACCCCCAGCTTGGTTCGACCCGGACCCCCACTACTTTTGAAAGCACCTTTGTAACCCCCATCCAAAACCCCTGTAGTGCCGGGCATGACCAAAACATATGGGTATGATTCACTGGGCTTCTCGAGCACCTCGCACACCTATCCTCCACCCCAAAAAATTTACTGAGCCGTGCTCCAGTCATATGCGCCCTGTGTAATACCTTAAACTGAATCAGGCTTAGCCTGGCACACGAGGACGACGAGTTTACCCTGCTTAGGGCATCTGCCCACAGCCCCTCCTCGATCTCCTCCCCCAGCTCTTCTTCCCATTTCCCTTTTAGTTCATCTACCATAGTCTCCCCTTCGTCCCTCATTTCCCTATATATATCTGACACCTTACCATCCCCCACCCATGTCTTTGAGATCACTCTGTCCTGCACCTCTTGTGTCGGGAGCTGCGGGAATTCCCTCACCTGTTGCCTCGCAAAAGCCCTCAGTTGCATATACCTGAATGCATTCCCTTGGGGCAACCCATATTTCTCGGTCAGCGCTCCCAGACTCGCGAACTTCCCATCCACAAACAGATCTTTCAGTTGCGTTATTCCTGCTCTTTGCCACATTCCATATCCCCCATCCATTCCCCCCGGGGCAAACCTATGGTTGTTTCTTATCGGGGACCCCCCCAAGGCTGCAGTCTTTCCCCTATGCCGTCTCCACTGTCCCCAAATCTTCAGTGTAGCCACCACCACCGGGCTTGTGGTGTAGTTCCTCGGTGAGAACGGCAATGGGGCTGTCACCATAGCCTGTAGGCTAGTCCCCCTACAGGACGCCCTCTCTAACCTCTTCCACGCCGCTCCCTCCTCCTCTCCCATCCACTTACTCACCATTGAAATATTAGCGGCCCAATAATACTCACTTAGGCTCGGTAGTGCCAGCCCCCCCCTATCCCTGCTACGCTGTAAGAATCCCTTCCTCACTCTCGGGGTCTTCCCGGCCCACACAAAACCCATGATGCTCTTTTCAATCCTTTTAAAAAAAGCCTTTGTGATCACCACCGGGAGGCACTGAAACACAAAGAGGAATCTCTGGAGGACCACCACCTTAACCGCCTGCACCCTCCCTGCCAGTGACAGGGATACCATAGCCCATCTCTTAAAATCCTCCTCCATTTGTTCCACCAACCGCGTTAAATTTAACCTATGCAATGTGCCCCAATTCTTGGCTATCTGGATCCCCAGGTAATGAAAGTCCCTTGTTACCTTCCTCAACGGTAGGTCCTCTATTTCTCTACTCTGCTCCCCTGGATGCACCACAAACAACTCACTTTTCCCCATGTTCAATTTATACCCTGAAAAATCCCCAAACTCCCCAAGTATCCGCATTATTTCTGGCATCCCCTCCGCCGGGTCTGCCACATATAGTAGCAAATCGTCCGCATACAAAGATACCCGGTGTTCTTCTCCTCCTCTAAGTACTCCCCTCCACTTCTTGGAACCCCTCAACGCTATCGCCAGGGGCTCAATCGCCAGTGCAAACAATAATGGGGACAGAGGGCATCCCTGCCTTGTCCCTCTATGGAGCCGAAAATATGCAGATCCCCGCCCATTCGTGACCACGCTCGCCATCGGGGCCCTATACAACAGCTGCACCCATCTAACATACCCCTCTCCAAAACCAAATCTCCTCAACACCTCCCACAAATAATCCCACTCCACTCTATCAAATGCTTTCTCGGCATCCATCGCCACTACTATCTCCGTTTCCCCCTCTGGTGAGGCCATCATCATTACCCCTAACAGCCTCCGTATATTCGTGTTCAGCTGTCTCCCCTTCACAAACCCAGTTTGGTCCTCGTGGACCACCCCCGGGACACATTCCTCTATTCTCATTGCCATTACCTTGGCCAGGATCTTGGCATCTACATTTAGGAGGGAAATAGGTCTCTCGGACCCGCATTGTAGCGGGTCCTTTTCCTTCTTTAAGAGAAGCGATATCGTTGCTTCAGACATAGTCGGGGGCAGTTGTCCCCTTTCCTTTGCCTCATTAAAGGTCCTCGTAAATACCGGGGTGAGCAAGTCCACATATTTTCTATAGAATTCGACTGGGAATCCATCCGGTCCAGGGGCCTTTCCCGCCTGCATGCTCCTAATTCCTTTCACCACTTCTTCTACCTCGATCTGTGCTCCCAGTCCCACCCTTTCCTGCTCTTCCAGCTTGGGAAATTCCAGCCGATCCAAGAAGCCCATCATTCTCTCCCTCCCATCCGGGGGTTGAGCTTCATATCATTTTTTATAAAATGTCTTGAACACTCCATTCACTCTCTCCGCTCCCCACTCCATCTCTCCTTCCTCATCCCTCACTCCCCCTATTTCCCTCGCTGCTCCCCTTTTCCTCAATTGGTGTGCCAGCAACCTGCTCGCCTTCTCCCCATATTCGTACTGTACACCCTGTGCCTTCCTCCATTGTGCCTCTGCAGTGCCCGTAGTCAGCAAGTCAAATTCTACATGTAGCCTTTGCCTTTCCCTGTACAGTCCCTCCTCCGGTGCTTCCGCATATTGTCTGTCCACCCTCAAAAGTTCTTGCAGCAACCGCTCCCGTTCCTTACTCTCCTGCTTCCCTTTATGTGCCCTTATTGATATCAGCTCCCCTCTAACCACCGCCTTCAACGCCTCCCAGACCACTCCCACCTGGACCTCCCCATTATCATTGAGTTCCAAGTACTTTTCAATGCACCCCCTCACCCTTAGACACCCCCCCTCATCTGCCATTAGTCCCATGTCCATTCTCCAGGGTGGGCGCCCTCCTGTTTCCTCCCCTATCTCCAAGTCCACCCAGTGTGGAGCGTGATCCGAAATGGCTATAGCCGTATACTCCGTTCCCCTCACCTTCGGGATCAACACCCGTCCCAGCACAAAAAAGTCTATTCGCGAGTAGACTTTATGGACATAGGAGAAAAACGAGAACTCCTTACTCCTAGGTCTGCTAAATCTCCACGGGTCCACACCTCCCATCTGCTCCATAAAATCTTTAAGTACCTTGGCTGCTGCCGGCCTCCTTCCAGTCCTGGACTTGGACCTATCCAGCCGTGGTTCCAACACCGTATTAAAATCTCGCCCCATTATCAGCTTTCCCATCTCTAGGTCCGGAATGCGTCCTAGCATCCGCCTCATAAAATTGGCATCATCCCAGTTCGGGGCATATACGTTTACCAAAACCACCGTCTCCCCCTGTAGTTTGCCACTCACCATCACGTATCTGCCCCCGTTATCCGCCACTATAGTCTTTGCCTCGAACATTACCCGCTTCCCCACTAATATAGCCACCCCCCTGTTTTTCGCATCTAGCCCCGAATGGAACACCTGCCCCACCCATCCTTTGCGTAGCCTAACCTGGTCTATCAGTTTCAGGTGCGTTTCCTGTAACATAACCACATCTGCCTTAAGTTTCTTAAGGTGTGCGAGTACCCGTGCCCTCTTTATCGGCCCGTTCAGCCCTCTCTCGTTCCACGTGATCAGCCGGGTTGGGGGGCTTCCTACTCCCCCTCTTGTCGATTAGCCATCACCTTTTTCCAGCTCCTCACCCGGTTCCCACGCAGCTGTATCTCCCCCAGGCGGTACCCCCCCGCCCATCCCCTCCCATACCAGCTCCCCCCTCTCCCCAGCAGCAGCAACCCAGTAATTCCCCCCTCCCCGCTAGATCCCCCGCTAGCGTAATTACTCCCCCCATGTTGCTCCCAGAAGTCAGCAAACTCTGGCCGACCTCGGCTTCCCCCCCCGTGACCTCGGCTCGCACCGTGCGACGCCCCCTCCTTCCTGCTTCTCTATTCCCGCCATGATTATCATAGCGCGGGAACCAAGCCCGCGCTTCTCCCTTGGCCCCGCCCCCAATGGCCAACGCCCCATCTCCCCCACCTCCCCTCCTCCCCCCATCACCACCTGTGGAAGAGAGAAAAGTTACCACATCGCAGGATTAGTACATAAAACTCCTCTTTCCCCCTTTTTTAACCCCCCTCTTTGCCCCCCACATTCGCCCCACCACTTTGTTCAAACGTTCTTTTTAATAACCCGCTCATTCCAGTTTTTCTTCCACAATAAAAGTCCACGCTTCATCCGCCGTCTCAAAGTAGTGGTGCCTCCCTCGATATGTGACCCACAGTCTTGCCGGTTGCAGCATTCCAAATTTTATCTTCTTTTTATGAAGCACCGCCTTGGCCCGATTAAAGCTCGCCCTCCTTCTCGCCACCTCCGCACTCCAGTCTTGATAAACGCGGATCACCGCGTTCTCCCATTTACTGCTCCGAGTTTTCTTTGCCCATCTAAGGACCATTTCTCTATCCTTAAAACGGAGGAATCTCACCACTATGGCTCTGGGAATTTCTCCTGCTCTCGGTCCTCGCGCCATCACTCGGTATGCTCCCTCCACCTCCAACGGACCCGCCGGGGCCTCCGCTCCCATTAACGAGTGCAGCATCGTGCTCACATATGCCCCGACGTCCGCTCCCTCCACACCTTCAGGAAGACCAAGAATCCTCAGGTTGTTCCTCCTTGCGTTGTTCTCCAGTGCCTCCAACCTTTCCACACATCGTTTCTGATGTGCCTCATGCGTCTCTGTCTTCACCATCAGGCCCTGTATGTCGTCCTCATTCTCGGCTGCCTTTGCCTTCACGACCCGAAGCTCCCGCTCCTGGGTCTTTTGTTCCTCCTTTAGTCCTTCGATCGCCTGTAGTATCGGGGCCAACAGCTCTTTCTTCATTTCCTTTTTGAGCTCTTCCACACAGCATTTCAAGAACTCTTGTTGTTCAGGGCCCCATGTTAAACTGCCACCTTCCGACGCCATCTTGGTTTTTGCTTGCCTTACTTGCCGCTGTTCTAAAGGATCCACTGCAATCCGGCCACTTTCTCCTCCTTTTTTCATCCGTATCCAGGGGGGATTCCCTTCTGGTTTACCGCACAGTGTTTTTAGCCGTCAAAATTGCCGTTGGGGCTCCTATCAAGAGCCCAAAAGTCCGTTTCACCGGGAGCTGCCGAAACGTGCGACTCAGCTGGTCATCGCCACACCCGGAAGAACGTGTGAAATGCTCACTTAAGCACGATTGCCAATTCCCTATTACCAGTAGTCTTCAGCCACACGACCAGAGGCCTCGGCAATCATGGGGATTATGGGTGGTTGGTGGAGCAGACAGGCAGGGACTAGGGTTGCCCCTGGAACGGGTACACATTATGCATGGCTGTGCCGCATGCGGTTGAACCCCGGTTGCCCCCCCCCCCCCCCACCCCAAGCACCTCATACACCATTCCCCCAATGAGGCCCAGCCCCGCGAAGGGTCCATCCCCCCCCCAGTCGAGGATTGCTCACCCCCCTAGCGAGCACTGGAGTCACAAGCCCAGTGCCCTCGGGCTCTTTGCCTATGAGTAAAGATTGATGCTCACCTCCTTGGCTCCCCACAGAAGCCCTTCTGCCAGGTTCACGTTTTTAAAAAGGAGTACTAATCGGTGCCAGCGTGACCACATGTTGGGGAGGCCGATGAATCACGGGAATTGGGGTAGCTCCCGTTAATTGTATGGAAATAGGGCTTCAGTGGTGATAATTGGCTTTGCGGCAAGCTATGGCTGGATCCCGATTTCTCCTATGGGAGCGAGCCAGTTGCATTGCAAACTGTTTGGCTCCTGGTGCAGTTCTCGTTTTAGGCCTCTTCTGCTATTCACCGGCCTCGTTTTGCTTGAGTGGGAGCCAACGAGGTTGGAGTATCGCACCCCAAATGTTTTGTTCTAAAGGATTGACATTCTTTATTTCTGACATTTAGTAATGCAAAACTTTGCTTTCTGTTTAGATTTTTTGTATAGTTGAATGTTAATTTAATGTGAATCAAAGTTGAAGTATTTTGACTTATTCCTGCATTTTTAAAAAGTACATTAACCTAAGCATGAATTTAGAATTTGTTTATGGTTTTTATGTGCTAAATTGTACACTTTCAAATGTTCTGAACTAGTTTATAAATGATAGGTAGAAGTATTAGCAAGTTGTTAACAAGTCTGCCATATAAGATTACTGGGGGAGAAAGATTACTGGGGGAGATTTTAAGGGTGGATAGGGAATTTGCAGAGACCCCGGAGGAAGAATTGTACAGGGAGAGGAGACGACTCCAGACAGAATTTGACCTTCTGACCACCAGAAAGGCGGAGGTACTGTGGAGGAAGGCACAGGGGAGGAGGTATGAATATGGCGAAAAGGCTAGTCGCCTGTTGGCTCATCAATTGCGAAAGAAGGCAGCAGCGAGGGAGATAGGAGGAATTAGAGACGAAAGGGGAGACACGGTGCGAAGGGCAGGAAAGATAAATGAGGTGTTCAAGACCTTCTATGAGGAACTGTATAGGTCTCAACCCCCAGAGGGAGAAGAGGGGATGCGACAGTTCCTGGACCAATTGAGGTTCCCGAAAGTGGAGGAGCGGGGGGTGGTAGGCCTGGGGGCACCGATTGGGGTGGACGAGGTTATTAAGGGACTGGGAAGCATGCAAGCAGGGAAGGCCCCAGGACCAGACGGGTTCCCGGTGGAGTATTATAGAAAATATGTGGACTTGTTGGCCCCGTTGATGGTGAGGACGATCAATGAGGCCAGGAAAGGGGGGACTCTACCCCCGACGATGTCGGAGGCGACGATATCGTTAATTTTGAAGAGGGATAAAGATCCATTGCAGTGCGGGTCCTATATACCCATTTCATTATTGAACGTGGACGCCAAATTGTTGGCAAAGGTACTGGCATCGAGGATAGAGGACTGTGTCCCGGGGGTGGTGCACGAAGACACGACAGGGTTCGTAAAAGGGAGACAACTGAATGTTAACGTGCGACGACTATTAGGGTTGATAATGATGCCCCCAGTGGAGGGGGAGGCAGAGATAGTGGCGGCAATGGACGCAGAGAAGGCATTTGATAGGGTGGAGTGGGACTATTTATGGGAAGTGTTAAGGAGGTTTGGGTTTGGGAACGGGTTTATTAGCTGGGTTAGACTTCTTTATGGGGCCCCAACGGCAAGCGTAGTTACAGGTCGACATAGATCGGAGTATTTCTGACTATATAGGGGAACAAGACAGGGATGCCCGCTGTCTCCATTGTTGTTCGCGTTGGCAATTGAACCTCTGGCCATGGCGTTGAGAGACTCCAGGAAATGGAGAGGGGTGATTAGAGGGGGAGAAGAACACCGAGTCTCGTTATACGCGGATGACCTATTGTTATACGTGTCGGACCCAGCGGGGGGGTGATAGAGGTTATGCGAATTTTGAGGGGGTTCGGGGATTTCTCGGGGTATAGGCTAAACATGGGGAAGAGTGAATTATTTGTGATACATCCAGGGGACCAGAGTAGAGAGATAGAAGGCTTGCCTCTAAGGAAAGTGGAAAGAAACTTCCGATACCTGGGGATTCAGATCGCTCGGAGCTGGGGAACCTTGCACAGACTTAATCTGACACGGTTGGTAGAACAAATGGAGGAGGACTTCAAGAGGTGGGACATGCAGCCTCTATCGCTGGCGGGCAGGGTGCAAGCAATTAAGATGATGGTCCTCCCGAGGTTCTTATTTGTATTTCAATGTCTCCCTATACTAATCACCAAGACCTTTTTTAATAAAATAGACAGGAGCATCACGAGCTTCGTGTGGGCAGGGAAAGTTCCGAGAGTAAGGAGGGGGTTCCTTCAGCGTAGTAGGGACAGAGGAGGATTGGCACTACCGAACTTGGGCGATTACTATTGGGCCGCCAATGTGGCAATGATACGTAAATGGATGATGGAGGGTGAGGGAGCGGCGTGGAAAAGACTGGAGAGAAAGTCCTGTAAAGGGACGAGTTTAGAGGCGCTGGTGACGGCGCCGCTACCGATCTCACCTAAAAAGTTTACCACGAACCCGGTGGTGGCGGCAACATTGAATATCTGGGGACAGTGGAGGCGACAGAGAGGGGTGCGGGGAGCCCTGGTGGGGTCCCCAATCAGGAACAACCATAGGTTTGCCCCAGGAAGAATGGATGGAGGATTTCAGAGCTGGTACCAGTTGGGAATTAGGAGGGTGGGAGATTTATTTGTAGATGGGACTTTTGCGAGCTTGGGAGCATTGGAGGAAAAGTATAAGTTGCCCCGGGGAAATTTCTTGAGATATATGCAGGTGAGGGCGTTTACTAGACAACAGGTGAGGGAATTTCCGTTGCTCCCGACACAGGGGATACAGGACAGGGTGCTTTCAGGGGTGTGGGTCGGAGAGGGCAAGGTGTCAGAGATTTACCGAGAGATGAGGGAAGAGGGGGAGGAGTCGGTGGGCGAACTAAAAGGAAAGTGGGAAGAAGAACTAGGGGAGGAGATAGAGGAGGGTATGTGGGCTGATGCCCTAAGCAGGGTAAATTCCTCTTCCTCATGCGCCAGGCTTAGCCTGATTCAATTTAAGGTGCTACAAAGAGCACACATAACGGGAGCAAGATTGAGCAGGTTCTTTGGAGTGGAGGACAAATGTGGGAGGTGTGGCGGCAGCCCGGCAAACCACGCACATATGTTTTGGGCGTGCCCGGCACTGGAAGGGTATTGGAAGGGAGTGACGGGAGTGATTTCGCGGGTGGTGAAGGCCCGGGTCAAACCAGGCTGGGGGTTAGCTCTATTTGGAGTTGCGGAAGAGCCGGGAGTGCAGGAGGCGAAAGAGGCCGACGTTGTGGCCTTTGCGTCCCTAGTAGCCTGGCGCAGGATCCTACTCATGTGGAAGGAGGCGAAACCCCCCGGACTGGAGGCCTGGGTAAATGATATGGCGGGGTTCATTAAACTGGAGCAGATAAAGTTTGCCCTGAGAGGATTGGCTCAAGGGTTCACCAGGTGGTGGCAGCCATTTCTCGACTACCTAGGGGAACGTTAGAGGGAAGACAGATGACCAGCAGCAGCAACCCAGGGGGGAGGAGGGGGGGGTTTAGTTTAGTTTAGGTCAAAGATAAAGGGGTTTTGTTACTTGTGTATTGTTAAAAATTTCTGTATTGTTATTGTTGCGTTTGCTTTGCAAGAGGGGAAAAATTGTTTGGGAAAAAAATTTCAATAAAACATATTAAAAAATATGAAATAGATGACATGGAATTTTTCACCAAATTAATGATCAAAAATAGAACAGATTTCAATCTCAAAAACTTGGCTATTCATTGCCCATGTCAGCTTTAATCTCGTACCGACCTTAAAGAGAAGGGGGAACCATAAGTTATGCTTCAGAAAAATACTTTAAGGCAGTGGTTTTCAAACTTTTTTTCCGGAGACCCATTTTTACCAACCAGCCAACCTTCGGGACCCAACCCGGCCGGCCTTCGCGACCCTACTCGGCCAACCTTCACGACCAAGCCCGGCCGACCTTCACGACCCAACCCGGCCGACCTTCACGACCCAACCCGGCCGGCCTTCGCGACCCAACCTGGCCAACCTTCACGACCCAGCCCAGCCGACCTTCACGACCCAACCCGGCCGACCTTCACGAACCAACCCGGCCGACCTTCACGACAACCCGGCCGACCTTCACGACCCAACCCGGCCGACCTTCACGACCCAACCCGGCCGACCTTCACGACCCAACCCGACCGACCTTCGTGACCCAACCCGGCCGACCTTCACGACCCAACCCGGCCGACCTTCACGACAACCCGGCCGACCTTCACGACCCAACCCGGCCGACCTTCACGACCCAACCCGACCGACCTTCGTGACCCAACCCGGCCGACCTTCACGACCCAACCCGGCCGACCTTCACGACAACCCGGCCGACCTTCACGACCCAACCCGGCCGACCTTCACGACCCAACCCGACTGACCTTCGTGACCCATGCCGGCCGGCCTTCACGACCCACGCCGGCTGATCTTCGCGATGCACGCCGGCCGACCTCCGCGACCCACGCCATCCGACCTTCACGGCCCACGCTGGCTGACCTGCGTGACCCACCATTTTCTCTTACCTTGTAATGTTTAGGTGAAATGTGGTGAACCTCCAATTTCTAGAGGATGAAAACATTTTCAGTTTCTGCATTTTTTCCTGTAAAACTTATCAAATAAAAACTCCCCCGAACTTGTAAAAAAAAAAGCTGCGACCATATAAAAAAAATGCGTCCGCACTGCGCATGCGTGCCCTCTCATCGTGCGCATGCGCAAAACTCTGCGTATGGGCACCAATGAGCGGGCACGCATGCGCAGTGGGGCCGCATTTTTAAAATATGTTCATGGCCATTTTGAAGGCCGCTTGCAGCCGGCGTTATAAAATGCTGGCTGCTGCGGCTGTTGCGCACAGATTAGCACAATCGGGAGCGCCGCGATGGACGGTTCCGCGACCCTCCCGACACCCACCGGGTCACGCCCCCGACTTTGACAATGCCTGCTTTAAGGGATGCAGGCTTGGAAACATAGAAACATAGAATTTACAGTGCAAAAGGACGCCATTCGGCCCATCGAGTCTGCACCGGCTCTTGGAAAGAGCACCCTACCCAAGGTCAACACCGCCACCCTATCCCCATAACCCAGTAACCCCACCCAACACTAAGGGCAATTTTGGACACTAAGGGCAATTTATCATGGCCAATCCACCTAACCCGCACATCTTTGGACTGTGGGAGGAAACCGGAGCACCCGGAGGAAACCCACGCACACACGGGGAGGATGTGCCGACTCCGCACAGACAGTGACCCAAGCCAGAATCGAACCTGGGACCCTGGAGCTGTGAAGCAATTGTGCTATCCACAAGGCTACCGTGCGGCTCTTGTGGTTAAGTGGCAAACCAGGTTCTTGAAGTCTTGGGAAAGGCGGAAAGACATATCAACCCATTGCCATTCTTCAGAAGACGTAAAGTGACAAACAGACTTAATGTGAAAGGCAAACTAAGGTTGATGCACAAAACTGAGGAAAGTGATGGAGTAGTCCTGTTCCAAAACCTGTTTGACTGGATAAATGGAGGTGGCACTTCCTGAGGTAGTTGTGAGCAGGGTTGCTTTTCTGTCAGTGCAGTACACCATTTCATTAATGAGTGTTAGCATGCCTGAAGTCGGGTGTCAACAGTCATAGATGGGTGTAGACAGAATTGAGCTTGTAGCTAATGGTTATCTTCAATGCCTATGGCAAACTGCAGATGTTCTTCCAGCCGAAGCCACAGTTCTGAATCTGACTTTCTGTTACCCAGAGCATTTGAAGCCATTTCTGCAATGTTTCATGTATCTGTCTGGGCCAGGTTTACAAATATACTGTTGTCATACTGCTGGCTTTCTTTTGTACAATACATTTTAATATTATGTCATGATTGGAATGCTTTGTAAAAGTTAAGTTTGCACTTTTTTTCCATCTGATTTGCTGTCATTACCTCTTTTGTAAACTCGAGCTTCTGCATACACTAATCTTCTAAAAGGTGACGTGGATGATATGAGGATAGTGTATGGGGGTCACACAATACTTCTGGTGTGCCTGACGGTCTTCCTTTGCCTCCTCCAGAATGCTAAGGTATAGGTGGTTCTCTATGCATAAACTCATTGTGCCACTGATATATTTGTTAGCAAAAAATGGCTTTTTTTTATACCATAACATTTGTCACAATGCCTCCTGACCACCTGAAGTGGAACAGCAGTGCAGCAAGACTAGTAAAGCAGTATAGTATTTAAATGGAAAGAGATTGCAGAACTCAGTGGTACAGAGGGATCTGAGTGTTCTGCTTCATGAATTATAAAAGGTTAGTATGCAAGTAAAACAAGTGATTAGGAAGGCAAATGTAATGTTGGCATTTACTCCAAAGGAATGGAATATATAAGTAGGAAAGTTTTACTGCAGCTGCACAGGGCATTGGCGAGACCACATCTGGAATACTGGGTGCAGTATTGGTCTCCTTATTTGAAAAAAGATGTAATTATGTTAGAAACAGTACAGAGGAAGTTCATTTGACTAATTCCTGAGATGAAGGGCTTATTCCATGAAGAAAGGTTGAACAAGTTTAGCTCATACACTTGGGAGTTTAGAAGAATGAGCAGTGATCTTATTGAAATACATAAGTTCCTGAAGGGACATGACTGGGTAGATACTGGGAGGTTGTTTCCAACTGTGGGGGAGAATAGAACTAGGAGACACATTTTAAGAATAAGAGATCTCCTTGCACACCCCACCTCACACATGCCGGGCCCTGACGTGGGAAAAGAGCCAGCCTGGCACCCTGACAGTTCCAGCTTGGCACTTTGGCAGTGCCAAGATAATGCAGGGGGTTAAAACATTTATTCAGGTCATTCAAATTTTCAGAACTGGCTTTTTATGCAGAAAAGTCTTTTGACTCCTCGAACCATACAAACTTTTGTTACTATTTGGAAGTTGTGTGTCAGCCATAAACTTTGTATTTGTAAAATATATGTGCTGAATTCTCCGTTTGGGAGACTAAGTACTGGCGCCGGCATGGGAACAGTGGTGTTTTACGACAACAAAAACGGCGCAACAGCTGCAGCCTCCACAGGGTAGGGTGAGTAGGCAGCGCTGTGCCCCTGGCACCAACCCCGCCCCCCCCCCACACACCCGTAACACGGCCGCTCTGTCCATGTGATAACCGAACCCTCACCCTGTCCCAAATGCCAGCACTTATACCAGCCACAATGGCTGGGTGCCCTGGCCACTGATGCCATCGCCTACCCAACACCTAGGCTGTATGCGTCGGAACGTCTGCCAGTGTCGTTGTAAGATAAAGATAGATAGTTTTTTGAAGAATAAAGGGATTAAGCGTTATGGTGTTCGGGCCGGAAAGTGGAGCTGAGTCCACAAAAAATCAGCCATAATCTCATTGAATGGCAGAGCAGGCTCGAGGGACCAGATGGCCTACTCCTGCTCCTAATTCTTATGTTCTAAAGGCCACGGTGCAGGTTTCCTTTGGTTGGGGTGAAACCTGCTAACCCACTGCTTCCTCTTCACTGGAGCAGTGCTTTTGATGATTGCCAACACCTGGTGGCCCACTGATTGAGCTTGGCCACGCCCATCCACTTGATGATACAGCTGGGGTATGATGGTTTCCAGGGGGTGGCTTGGGTGGGCTTCCAGATGACCAGAGGCACTCTGAGCATTCACAGGACGCAGTGAGTAGTCAATAGTGTGAGTAACCAGGAGCCTGTAAGTAACACCAAAGAGGTACTTTTAAATCCACATACTGTAGCAATGGCGGTCTGAGCCAGGCCACCCCGATCCCGAGGGGGAGCATCCCGAGTCCACTGACGTGGCACCAGTTGTTCCCTGTTATTGCCCCCAGCAACCTCCCAGCAAGCACAACAGTCTTTGAGGCTTTTGCAGATTGTTGTTAGCCTCCCGCTGCCCCTAAACAGCCATGGTGTCTAATCCCCACAATTCTTACAATTCATCCCGTAAATTCTGCCTAAAAGGGGCAGAACATCACCCAGGGATGGAGCATGAAGTGTCCAAGCCGCTAATTCATGCAAATGACAGTTTGCATGGACTCGCTGGCGCGAACGAACTTCGCTAATGCCGCCAGCCAGGGACCAGAACACGATATCGGCGCCGCGCGCAAAACTGTTTCTTTTTCCATTTTGCACGATTCTCCTCCCGATCCTGATTCTCAGTGTCTCGAAGCAGAGAATTCAGCACATATGCAATGAGACAGGACAAAAGTTTTTCTCCATGGAACACATGCACCATATATATTTTTTAAAACTGTATGCTTTCTCTCTCTAATTTTCATTTTATGATGTTTTGACATTTTTATCTCATTCCCCACACCTCAACCTACTCCGTTCAAGATGTTACTCTCTTTCTCACTGCTTTACAATTTCTTAATAGATCTTTTGTACTCACTCTGTTTTAATCAGAAAATAAGACTAGAGAAGCTAATTAGGACCAACAAGTCCATACCATCCAGTTGACAGTAAAATATACATACTGTTGTAGTATTATATACAAATACAAACAAAATACTGCAGATGCTGGAAATATGAAATAAAAACACTGCTGCATAAACTCAGCAGGTCTAGCAGCATCTGTGGAGAGAAATAGTTAACGTTTCATGTTTTTAATGGTGTATGTTTATGTATACCAGTGAATTTTAAATGATGGCTGGGAATTTGAAGGGACCTGTGAGGTGTTCTGAGTACTAATGTTAACCATTGAAGCACTTGCACAGTGAAGGTGAAATTGTTGTAAATCGTGGACATGCTTTAGTGCATTGCATTATTTGAAGATATGACTTGGCTGTCTTGCTATATTTACAGTTCATGCAATATTGACTTGCCATGAGTGAAATGATTAGGTTGGCACTGAATGCCCTGGCTAAGTTATTCCACTTGCTGTGAACCCACCCTTATGGAGGACTTTTTTTCCCACTTTGGTCCCAATATCCCACTTCTCTACTGTACTTAACTGGCTGCACATTGATGCAACTGAGGACCTGGGGGCTGTAACCCATGCAGCAAACCTGTGTGATGTTGTTGAAGAAAATACACCTGGTTTGAACCAAAATGTTTCTAATGACCCCTGGCCCTTAGTTGCTACAGATGTTTAGATCTTTCAGCAGTCCACTATTTGAAAAATTGGAGAATTGCAAAATATAGCCTTGCCAGTCAGTTTGATCTTGATCTTGATCAAGCTTTTAGAAATGATAATTCTGGACAAAATTAATAGTCATTAGGGAAAGCCAGCACAGACTTGGGAGGGCAAATCGCATTTTGCTAACTTTCTTGACTTTTTTGATGAGGTAACAGAGAGGATAGATGAGGGTGATGTGGTGTATATGGACTTTCAAAAAGCACTTGATTTGCAAGCAAAGATGGAGCCCATGGAATAAAAGGGACAGTAGCAACATGGATATAAAATTCACTGAGTGACAGGAAGCAAGAAAAGTTTTCTTTCCGTGTGGAGGAAAGTTTATAATGGTGTTCCCCAGAGATCAGTGTTGGGGCCCCTACTCCTTTTGTTATATATTAACAATCTACATTTTGGTGTACAAGGCACAATTGCAAAATTGTGGATGACTTAGAACTTGGAAGTACTTTGAACTAGTGAGGAGGGTAGTGTTGGACTTCAAAAGGACATGGGTTGGTGGCAGATTAAGTCTTAATACATAGAAATGTGAAGTGATTATTTTGGTAGGAAGAACAAGAAGAGGCATTATGAAATAAAGGATACAATTTTCAAGGGGCGCAGGCATAGAAGGACTTTGGAGTATATATGCACAAATCATTGAATGTGGACGGTCAGGCTTAAAGAAAAGTAAAGGTTACGAGACCCTGGACTTTGTAAATAAAGGTATAGAATACCTGCCCCTGCTGAGGTGGGATTCCCCAATTTAGATGAGGAATGAAAATTGGATTTCCTCCTTCATACCATTTTTGCCAGGTGTTGTGGGGGTTGGGAAGCCCATTAAACGCGCACCAGGTTTGAGAGTTTGTGAAGAAAATGGGAAGCCTGCTGAAGAGTCTGGAATATTATCAGATTGTAATGAAGTTGTGTTCCCCGAGTCAGAACCTGGGCAAATTGGGTCCAAGCTTGTCAGAAACAGAAAAAAGAGACTGGATTAATAAATTCAGGAACATTATGACTGGTCAACTGGTAAAAGGCAAGCAGAAGCTAGAATTTGATGGACCTGTGAGGCAAAAAAAAAAAACACAAGAGAAGTCTGCAGGCAGCCATTTTGAACATGGATCAGAGGAAGATCAGGTGAACACGCTTTATTTGGTTGGCCTGATTGCGGACAACATTATTGCAAGACAGGGAATTAATCATCCGCAAAATTTGAAAACAGTACTAAAATCAATTGACATTTATTTTAATCTAAAGAGGAATAAAGTACTCAAAAGAGCGAAATTCAATAAGTGAATCCAGCAGCCAGGGAAACCTGTTAATTAATTTGTCATTGATCTGTATAGGATGGCAGAAGGTTGCGAGCACAAAGGTTTAAAATCAGAACAGTTTGCAGCCAGAATTCTGTGGAGTAGTAGCTGACCTACTCTCTGTCCTCCCTGCAAGCAAAGGAAGATCTAACCCTGGAAAAGGCAATTCTGATAAGTTAGGCAGCCAGAACCTCGACAAGGCAGGACCATTTTAAGGGGAGAGAATAAATCGTGGTCCAGAGGCCAAGTCACTGTCCAGTTAGTTAAGCAACAAAGGCATGGGCACTTGGTAAGTCAGGGAAAGTAACACACGAACTGACCTGCGGAGCGACCATGCCAATGCTGTAGAGTGAAGGGTCCCAACAGCTGAATCTGCACCGGCCCTTGGAAAGAGCACCCTATTTAAGCCCACATCTCCACCCCATCCCAGTAACCCCACCAACCTTTTGTTTGGACATTAAGGGCAATTTAGCATAGCCAATCCACCTAACCTGCACATCTTTGGACTGTGGGAGGAAACCGGAGCACCTGGTGGAAACCCACGCAGACACGGGGAAAACATGCAGACAGTGAACCAGCCGGGAATTGAACCTGGGACCCTGGAGCTGTGATGCAACCGTGCTAACCACTGGGCTACCGTGCCACCCAGGTATGGCGGAAAACATATTTTGAGCTGATGTATGTCATTCGTAACCAGCCTTTCTCTCAAGTAGAGATGCTCGTGCAGCCCTGAAACATCTCAAAATGGCAGATGATGCCACAATAGCCACTCATTAACCATACAAAACTGCAAGTTCCAAGTACTCAAACAAGAGTATCTTGACTGGCCCTTCAGCTCTGAACTGTCCTCTTTCTTTGCAGAGCAGTGTTGTCCATTATTGTTTTAGGGCTGGAAAAGCGACTATGATCAAACTAGGCAATCACCCAGGAGGATGTAAAAGGGCAGTCGAGCAGTCTGATGAACCTCAACCTCTGGCTTGATGACTGTATAGCATATCAGTGCTGCATCTTCCAGCCTGCATGCCAAAGCCAGAAAACCTGGTAGCAGCCAGCCATTGCCCATGACAAAAAGCAGAGGTGAGCATACCACTGAACCTCATTCCTGCCACAGGAATGCACTTCAGCCACAGCGGACCCACGTGACGTCAAAGAGCAAAAGATGTGACAAGGACAGGTACAATGTTCGTCTATCCCGCAAGAAAAGGCTTAGAATAGCAACCACTGATCAATTCACCAGGCAAACTGACCAAATGTGGCTCAACACAAAGGAATGGAAGAAAATGATGAAAAGGTATTTGGATGCCGCAACCACGACACCAACAGAGAGAACCAACAACGAGAGAGCCTACCACTCTTCCGGCAGTAGTGCAATCAAGATATGGAAAAATTATAAGGCCTCCCCGATCCTTTGAATTCGAGAATTTGAAGGGAAGAGATAAGGTAGTGATAAAAGAGTAATAGTAATACTGTAGTACTAACAATGCAAGATATAAAATAAACTAGGAAAACACTAAATACATTGGATAATGACTTGCAGGGGAGGTGTAGTATAAGGGTCTAGCACATATAGGGTTAATGTGGGACTGAGTACAGTACTGCCCACACAGTGATATAAGCGAGCACATGCCCTGCACCCAGACGTAGTGTGGTGTTGGACAGAACCATGTGCAGATCTTAAGGATGGAGTCAATTCCTAGCTCCTATCCTTATATTTCTAAATTAATGGGAGCATAGTGATGACATGGGTGATCTGAGGGAGAATGGAGGCATGGAGGATACATTGGAGTAAAGAGATGGAATGGGGTGGCATGCATGATCTGAAGAGGCATGGAGGGGTAAGGGAGTTCAGGGGTGAGGTTTAGGCGTCAGTTGGCAGCTAGGGTACTGTGTTGGTGAACTGAGGCCTGCCTCCACACCCACACTGTTCACGCACTCCATGCTTCGCAAACTGTACTGCGAACCCCACCCTGGTGTGAAAAGATAAAATGGAATGTGAAGTCGCACATAAGTCGGGTATGCAGTTCACAAGCTGTGGAAATGCGCAGATTGGGTTTCCTGAGCCTAGAGGAAGATTTGACCCCTAGTTTTTAAACTTTAAAAAGCTGTCTATAAAAAATAAAGGACTTGAACTGCTTTGTTTACCATGCTCTTCAATAGTAGTCAGTTGTGTGTTTTCTGGGCAATAGCAAAGCACTTAATGCAGTTTTGTGAACAAGAATTCCTGGCTTGCATTCCAGAAATTCCTGACAGTACAGGGCTTTTTAAACTTCGTCACTCTTCCAAATTCATTTATAAGTTTGCAAAAACATCAATTCTATTACAATATCCTATGCAACTTCTAAGGAACCTATCTGCCTTCCCAGAGTGGAACCAAAATGTTATGGAAAGATTGAGGCAATGATTCACTAAAGTAGTGACATTTAATAAAGCTATCTGGATTCCATGTGGTGGCATGATACTAGACTATGGGAGCAGGGGAGGGATTAAAACATTCTCCCCTGTGGTCCTGCTTCTCACAGCTGGCGTTTAGCCTTGTTCTGTTTAAGGAACAAGGGAAGGCTGGGAGAAAACCTCCACCTAAAGTACTCACAACATGTGTTTCCTGAAACAAACTTAAATCAGAAGGGCAATTTCTCTATTTTAGGGTGTAAACCATCTTCTGTGAGAAGTTTGCACCTGTAGCCACTCTGCTCTGTTCAGTGGGAGTCAGTACTTTCAACCCATGTTGAGGTTGAGCTATACAATATTTAAATACAATTTAATATAGTTGCCTATTGCCTATAAGTAGGCATTGTTGATTTTCCTTGAAGGTGTCCAAGGCCTCCAAATGATGGTGAACATTAACTCCCTTTTGGATGTCGAACATTAACTCCCATTTGAATGAATGAAGCTTTTCTAGGAATAAAATGAGCCTGTCCCTTCCAAATGAGCCACATTTGCTGCATCCTTATGGATACTTTGCAGCATTGCAGTCTATGATCTGGAGCATTTGGCAGTTCCCCTCTGATCTGCAGCATAGACCACTTGAGCACTTTGAGCAGAGTATTATGGGCCAGGGTTTAGAGAACACCAAAGTATATCATGGATAAAAGCAAATTACTGCGGTGCTGGAATCTGAAACGAAAGAGAAAATGCTGGAAAATCTCAGCAGGTCTGGCAGCATCTGTAGGGAGATAAAATAGCGAATGTTTCGCGTCCAATGACTCTTTGACAAAGTGTGTCATGGAGTTCACCTGACCCATAACTTATAACAGATTTTGGCTATGGGGACCACAAGGGCTCACTTTACAAGTGTGGTGCAACAGAGAACTAAAGTACTTTTAAATTAAAACAATGTTTATTCTATGAATTCAGTTAACATTTTTATAAACATATAGTAAACATCAACTATCAACTCAAATACTCCCCCAAAGAATACAGTACTCTATAAGTAACCCTTAATCTTTCCTTGCAGCATCCATAAGACCCTCTTCGACACACACATCGGGTTTAAATTCTCTACTGAGAGTAGCTATCACTTTTAAATTAACAAGTGATTTGAAGACATTCCTTTCATGCAGAAAGAAATCAGAATTACACCTGGTTTTGCTGGATGCAGCTCCCAATCTGCAAAACGAAACCAAACACACCCTGTAGCTGCCAGCCCAAAGCGAAAGTAAAGCAGACAGACAGCCCAGCTCTACCCACACTCTGACATCACTGCAGCTATTTGACAAACACCCATTTCATAAAGGTACACCCACTACAGCTATTTGATAAACACCTATTTTATACAGGTCCATCCACTACAGCTATTTGATAAACACCCATTTCTTAAAGGTACTCTCACATGACACCTCCTCCCAAGAAAAAACACTCATCAACTTCAAGATGGTTTCATTTTTCACCTTTTCACTTTCCTTTAAGAAATATGGACAGTGAATATACGTTTTTTTTTAAACAAATCAAAACACGCAAACATTTATAATAACACAGTCCATTTTAGTTCTCCTTCCTCCAACTGGACTCCTTCTTGATTGACAATCTCTTTGGACAAGGAGGTCTCTGCACGATCCATCCATTTCGCTACCCCTCGGCATTCTCTTTAAAGTCAGATACTTTATTCCAGTCTGATCACAGAGACCCTTGTAATTCTCCAACACAGGAGCATTGGTTATCACAGCCTTTAGGCCTTCAATTGCCCGTTGAAACTCTGCTGTCCACTGAAAGTTTTGATGTTTCTTCAGCAAGTCCATCAGTGGAGCAACCACGCTGCAAAAATTTGGCACAAATGTTCGATCAAATCCACTCATGCCAAGAAATCGCATTATTTCCCTTTGTGTCGAGGGTATTGGAAACTCCCCAATAACTTTTGTTTTCACATCACGTGGGACCATTCGACCCTGTCCGATTCAACCATGTCCAATTGTATGGCCAAGGAAAGTGACTTGGGCTTTTCCAAATTCACTTTTGGCTATGTTTACCACCAAACCCGCCTCCTGAAGTCGATCGAATAAATCCATCAGATGCTTTAAATGTTCTTTCCATGTCTGGCTGAAAATTACTAGATCATCGATTAGGGCAGCACAGTGCCAGGGTCCCAGGTTCGATTCCCCGCTGGGTCACTGTCTGTGTGGAGTCTGCACGTTCTCCCCGAGTCTGCGTGGGTTTCCTCCCACAGTCCAAAGACATGCAGATTAGGTGGATTGGCCATGATAAATTGCCCTCAGTGACCAAAAAGGTTAGGAGGCGTTATTGGGTAACGGGGACAGGGTTGAAGTCAGGGCTTAAATGGGTTGGTGCAGACTCGATGGTCCGAATAGCCTCCTTCTGCACTGTATCTTCTATGTTCTACGTTCTATACCATTTAATTGGGTAATCCTGAAACAACTTTGTTAGTTAACTGTTTAAATGTGGCTGGGGCGTTTTTCATGCCAAATGGCATAACTTTGAATTGGTATATACCATCTGGAATCACAAAAGCTGAAATCTCCTTCGCCCTTTCGGATAAAGGTACCTGCCAGTAACCTTTAAGTAAATCCAGTTTGGAAATAAAAGCTAATTGTCCCACCTTCTCAATGTAATCCTCCAAACGTGGGATAGGATAAGAGTCCGTTCTTATAACTGCATTAACCTTTCTGTAGTCCACAGAACCATTGGGTACCGTCTGGTTTTAGTACCATCACTATGGGTGAGCTCCATTGGCTGCAACCCACTTCAATTATGCCATTCTTAAGCATACTCTCACTTTCTTTGTTAACCTGTGCCAATTTTAAAGGGTTAAGTCTATATGGATGTTGTTCAATTGGAACAGCATTTCCCACATCTACCTCATGTATAGCCATTTTAGTACTTCCCAATTTATCTCCAAAACCTGCCCATGTGATATCAATAACTCTTTCAGGTCAGTCCGTTTTTCCTCTGGAAGGCAACTCAACAATTTATCCCATTTTTTAAAGAACATCTTCGTTTTCCAATTTAATTTGAGGTATGTCAAATTCAAAGTCATCTGGATTTGGTTGTCACCTTTGAGTTAGAATCATTAAAACCTCCTCCTTTTGCTCTCCTTCCCTTTCAAAGTACCTTTTAAGCATATTCACATGACACACTCGGTGAGTTTTCCTTCTATCTGGCATTTTTACCACATAATTCACCTCACTTAAATTACTTTCAATCTGATACGGTCCACAAAACCTTGTTTTTAAAGGTTCACCTACCACTTGTAACAATACTAAAACTTTATCTCCACTGGCAAAACTACGAACTTTGGATTTCTTGTCCGCTGCCTGTTTCATCACATTTTGTGCAACTTTTAAATGTTGTCTAGCCAATTCACCTGCTCTATTTAATCGTTCCCTAAAATTTGACACTTAATCCAATAAGGTAGTTTCCGATTGCTCACTCAACAATTTTTCCTTAATTAATTAAAGTGGTCCTCTTGCCTCATGACCAAAATTAGTTCAAAAGGACTGAATTTGGTTGACACGTTAAGTGCATCCCTAATTGCAAATAGTACGAATAAAATTTCTTTATCCCAATCCTCTGGATAATCTTGGCAATAAGCCCTCAACATTGTCTTTAATGTCTGATGCCACCTTTCTAACGCTCCCTGCGATTCTGGATGGTACGCAGTTGATTTAAATTGCTTTATTCCTAAACTATCCATAACTTCTTTGAATAACCTTCAAGTAAAATTTGATCCGATTGTATTTCTGTGGGTAGTTCATATTTGTAAAGAATTTAAGTAACTCCTCCACAATCTTTTTAGCTGTAATATTGCGTACTGGAATGTCCTCTGGAAACCTAGTAGACACATCCATTATAGTGAAAAGATGTTGATTCCCACTTTTCGTTTTCGGAAGCGGTCCTACATAATCAATTAAGACCCTTGTAAAGGTTCCTCAAATGCTGGAATGGGTATTAAGGGTGCTGGTTTTATCACTGCTTGAGGTTTCCCTATCACTTGACATGTGTGACATGATCAACAAAAGTTAACTACATCTTTATGCAGTCCAGGCCAATGAAAATGTTTTTGGATTTTAGCTTGAGTTTTCCTTCCTCCCAAATGATCTCCCACTGGTACCTCATGTACTACTCGCAACACCTCCTTTCTATACCCTACCGGCAATACTACTTGATGAAGTTCTGCCCAATTTTCATCCGCCTGCATATGTAAAGGTCTCCATTTTCTCATCAAGACATCATTTTTACCGGTAATAACACTCCGTTATACACTCAGATTCCTCTTCCGTGTATGCTTTCTGATACATCCGTATAATTTCTATATCTTTCTGTTGTAACTCCGCCAATTTTCCTGCACTATAAATATCCCCCTCATCCTCCACCTGTTCTTGTTCTTTTCCAACTATCTGATCAAAAATTGTTTCTGATAATTGAACTTCAACTTTATCTTCAGTCTTTGATTTCTCCTCTTGTCTTAACCTGTGACTTTGCGACCTTGATACTACACAATGCGGAAAATTCCCAGGATATTCGTCCTTCAACACTTCAATTGTCTGATTTTCCATTGGCTTATCAACCACAGTAGGCATCACTCCCACCTACGATCCAGCTATATCATTACCCAAGATAAACTGTATTCCAGGACAAGATAGTTTCTCTATTACTCCTACTACCACTTCACCACTCTTCACTGGACTTTCCAACCTTACCTTATATAATGGAACACTACTCTTCTCACCCTGAATTCCACATATCACCACCTTTTTCTTCCCAATATTCTTCCCAAACTGCATAACTCCTAATTTCTTACCATTAAAGATTGACTAGCTCCCGTATCTCTTAAAATTGTGACTTCTTTACCTGCTCCTCCTGGTACACATGAGTATACTTTACCCGCACAAGTAAATTCTTTAAAGAGATCTGGCACCTTCTTATCAATCACCTCTTGATCATGCTGTACAATCTTTTGCACCTCCTTCACTTCACTTGGGCTTTCCTTTACCACTTTAACAAACCCCACTGTCTTATCCTGTTTTACCACATAAGCCTTCCTAGTGCTTTTCTTCAACCACCAACACTGTGACTTTACATGGCCTAGTTTATTACAGTGAAAATATTTGAAACTTTTCATGTCTCTTCCACTTTTGTGAGGGCCACGATGAATCCAGCACGAGTTGAAGGATAGAAAGAAATAACATTTATTTACAATAACATATATATATATATATATACACAACAGCAGCAGCAACTCCTTGCTGCTCACTCTCCTCTAGCCGGTTCCAAACTGGCCAGCTTTATTTATGCAGGGAATCTGCTAATGATTTCTCCCCCCTCTCATTGGGGAAGCTCATACTCCCAAAGGATTGTGGGATTGCCATTAGTCCCCAGCCAGTGGTAGGCAGGCAGGTTATAACATCCATCCCCCCTAAAGTCCAAGGAATCCACCGAAGACCCTGGCGAAGGAGGGCGTCGGACTCGTTTTGCCGCAGGCTGGACACCATTTGCATGAGGCGCTGGATCGAACGGCGCTTCCGTGATGAACGGCGTAATGGTTGTACATCCACGGCCCGTGGCCCCGAGGATTCCCCCTCTGAGGCGTCCTGTGACTCCATCTCGGAGTCGTAGTCCGCTGCCTCCGTCATCTCGGCGTCTCTATTTCCACGTGGTTCTACAACGACCTGCGCAGGCTTTGAGTGCGGCACCAGAGGAAGATTGTGAGGAATACTTTCCACTGTGTCTGGTCTCTGTGGCTGTAGAAATGAGCTCCAGGGCCGGGGAATCTTTGGAAGGGATGGTCTTATGGACCGAACATGGTCTACATGCTTGCGCTGGAGACGACCCTGGGCTTGCACCTGGTAAGAGATAGGGCCCGTTTTGCGAAAGATTACGCCAGGGACCCACTGGGCACCACCAGCAAAATTTCGAACTAACACTAGGTCACCAGGCGCAAACTGCCCAATCGGCCGATGCCGAGAAAAACCATGTCCCTGTCGATCTTGTGTGCGGCGTACTTTTGCGCCAATGTCCAGGAAAACCATGCTAAGGTGGGTGCAAAGTCTCCGGCCCATTAGGAGTTCCGCGGGAGCTACCCCAGTCACTGCATGTGGGGTGGTCCGAGATGAAAACAAAAAATGAGCCAGTCTCGTGTCCATCGACCCGGAAGACTGCTTCTTTAGGCCTCTTTTGAATGTCTGCACTACGCGCTCCACCAACCCATTTGAAGCCGGGTGGTATGGGGCGGTGCGGATATGGCGTATGCCGTTCATCTTCATGAACCTCGCAAACTCCTCACTTGTGAACGGAGTGCCGTTGTCTGTGACCAGCACCTCGGGGAGGCCATGTGTACTGAAAGACAAACGCATCTTCTCGATTGTTGCGCAGGACGTTGTGCCTACCATCTTATGCACCTCTAATCATTTAGACTAGGCATCGATTAATAGAAGGAATATGGATCCTTGAAAAGGGCCGGCGAAATCCGCATGCAGGCGCGCCCGAGGCCGCCCTGGCCATTCCCAGTGATGTAGGGGCGCGGACAGCGGAAGCTTCTGATGCTCCTGGCAAATGGAGCAGTTTTGGGCCACCTTCTCAATGTCGGTGTCGAGGCCTGGCCACCAGACATAACTCCGGGCCAACATTTTCATTTTGGTCACACCCGGGACAACCACACACGTCCCCCACAAGAAGATACCGTCATCCACGCTAAATTCTGACAGCTTGGAGGAAAATGCCCGCAACCCGCCTGGGAGCTGTCTATTCTGCCCACCATACAGGACTATGTGCCGAACCTTTGACTGGCTTCGGCTGGGTCCACTCACGGATCTGTGATGCCGTGACAGGTAAGGTGTCCATAAAATGTAGGGTTGCAACCACCTCACCGGCTGTGGGGGTTGACATGGGGCCGGTCGATAAAGGCAATCGGCTCAGTGCGTCGGCATTCGCTATCTGGGTTCCTGGTTTGTGCTACAGAGAATACTCGTAGGCAGCAAGCAACAAAGCCCAGCGCTGGATCCGTGTGGAAGCAATGGGCGTTATTGGCTTATCCTCTCTGAAAGGTCCCAGCAGAGGCTTATGATCAGTCACGATAGCGAAGTGGCGGCCATAGAAGTGGCGGTGTAATAGAAAACAACTTCCAACCTGTATCCAAAAAAAATCCAGGGAGGTGGCTTCAGCAGTGTAGACATCTATTCACTTTAACCCTCGTCACCAGTTTTGTGAGGGCCACGAAGAATCCAGCACGAGTTGAAGGATAGAAAGAAATAACATTTATTTACAATAACATATATATACAACAGCAGCAGCAACTCCTTGCTGCTCACTCTCCTCTAGCCGGTTCCAAACTGGCCAGCTTTATTTATGCAGGGAATCTGCTAATGATTTCTCCGCCCCCCTCATTGGGGAAGCTCATACTCCCAAAGGATTGTGGGATTGCCATTAGTCCCCAGCCAGTGGTAAGCAGGCAGGTTATATCATCTACCCTCCTGGATTTCTTTTTTATTCTGAGGTTCACTCTCCTTATTATCTCCCATCAGATCTCCCTTACCTCTACCACAAGTATTTCTCTTTTCCCCAGTTTCTATCCCTCACAGGCTGAAACTGATGTTGGAAACCAAGCTTTGATTTATGAACTAATTCATAATCATCTCCATTTCTGCTGCTAACCTCGCAGTTTTAACCCTCTGCTCTTCACATGAGTTCTCACTACATCAGGAATTGAATTTTTAAACTCGTCCAAAAGTATAATTTCTCTGAGAGCTTCATACGTTCGGTCTATTTTCAAAGCCCTTATCCACCTATCAAAATTACTCTGTTTGATCCTTTCAAACTCCATGTATGTTTGACCAGGTTCTTTCCTTAAATTTCTAAACCTTTGTCTGTAGGCTTCAGGCACTAGTTCATATGCACCTAAGATGGATTTTGTTACCTCCTCATATGTCCCAGATACCTCCTCCGGTAGTGATGCAAACACTTTACAAGCCCTACCTACCAGTTTCGTTTGAATCAGTAATTCCCACATGTCCTGTGGCCATTTCATTTGTTTAGCCACCTTCTCAAATTAAATGAAAAAGGCTTCTACCTCCTTCTCATCAAACCTTGGCAATGCTTGAACATATTTAAATAGATCCCCACCAAGCCTTCCACTATGACGCTCTTTCTCTTTATCCTCATCGCTATCCTCCAACTTTATGTTTCCCTTTACATCCGCAAATTTTAACTGTCATATTTCATGGCCATTTTCTGAAGTTCAAACTCTCTCTCTTTTTCCCTTTCCTCTTTTTTTTCTCTCTGATCTGTATCTCCCTTTCTCTCTCTTTCTCTCTCATTGCGTATTCAAGCTGCTTTGATTCTTTTTCATGTTCAAGTTGCTTGATTTGTAACTGAATTTTTGCCATTCCTAATGAATCAGACTGTATCTCAGGCATTTTTAAATGCTCAGCTAGCGCCGTAAGTACCTCTTCTTTTCATATTCTGTCAGGTAATATTAACTGCAATGTTTTCACCAAATCTGAAAGCCTGTTTTTAGTCTCTGTTCGTAAGGTACTGTGTGTGACCTTATCCACCTCCAAAAACTGCCAAGCCTCTGAAAGAGCCATTGTCCACGACACACTCCCTACTTAAACTGGTACACCACACCTGAAAAGCAACCACAATATGCTCACCCCTTACTGTCTTTAAGTTCACAAAGCCAACCCAATACTTTTATCCCCCTCGAGCCCCCAATTTATTATGGGCCAGGGTTTAGAGAACCCCAAAGTGTATCATAGAGTTCACCTGACCCATAACTTTTAATAGATTTTGGCTATGGGGAGCACAAGGGCCCACATTACATGTGTGGTGCAACAGAGAGCTTTTAAATTAAAACAATGTTTATTCTATGAAGTTAACATTTTTATAAACACAGAGTAAACATCTTATCAACTCGAATACTCCCCCCAAAAATACAGTACTCTATAAGTAACCCTTAATCTTTCCTTGCAACATCCATAAGACAAATACCCTCTTCAACACAGACATCAGGTTTAAATTCTGCATTGAGAGCAGTTATCACTTTTAAATTAGCAAGTGATTTGAAGATATTCCTTTCATGTAGAAAGAAATCAGAATTACACCTGGTTTTGCTGGATGCAGCTTCCAATCTGCAAAATGAAACCAAACACATCCTGTATCTGCCAGCTCAAAGCGAAAGTAAAGCAGACAGACAGCCCAGCTCCACCCACTCTCTGACATCAATGCAGCTATTTGACAAACACCCATTTCTTAAAGGTACACCCACTACGGCTATTTAATAAACACCCATTTATTAAAGGTACTCTCACATGACAAGAGGCATGAAATCGTAAACTATAAGCAAAATGTGTTTCCTAATAAAGAAAATATGCTTTTCAGCTTTCTTAAATTAATCAAATGTGTGGGGGAGTTAATTTTGGTTGAAAGTACTGAGAATTACATTATTTTGGAGATGTAAATCTCTACAAACTACTGTCCAATTTTAAAAGCCTTGACGTTAAAAATCATTATTTTTAAGAAATGCCAGATTTACAGGATGTGGGAATCGCTGGCTAGGCACTTATTACCCATCCCTAGTTGCCCTTCAGAAAATGGTGCTGAGATGCCTTCTTCAACCTCTGCAGCCCCTGATGTGTAAATACACCTAGAGTGCTGTTAGGGAAGGAGTTCCAGGATTTTGACCCTGCATCAATGAAGGAGCGAGGATATATTTCTAAGCCAGGGTGGTGAATGACTTGGAAGGGAATCTCCAGGTGGTGGAGTTCCTGGTACCTGCTGCTCTTGTCCTTCTAGATGGTAGTGTTTGTGGGTTTGGAAGGTACTGTTTAAGGAACCTTGATGAGTTTCTGCAGTGCATCTTCTAGATGGTACACATGGCTACCACTGTTCGTCGATGGTGGAGGGATTGAATCTTTGTGGCAGTGGGAGCAATCAAGTGGGCTGCTTTGTCCTGGATGGTGTTGAGCTTCTTGAGTGTTGTTATAGCTGCATTCATCCAGGCAAGTGGACAGTATTCCATTACATTTCTGACGTGTGTTGTAGGTGGTGGACAAGCTTTGGGGGGGTAGGAGATACGTAACTCACCATAGCATTCCTAGCCTTTGACCTGATCTGGTAGCCACAGTATTAATATGACTAGTCTAGTTCAGTTTCTGATCAATGGTAACCCCCAGGATGTTGATTGTGGGGGATTCAGAGATGGTAATGCCATTGAATGTCAAGGGGCGATGGTTAGATCGTCTCTTGTAGGAGATGGTCATTGCCTGGCACTTGCTTGGCGTGAATGTAACTTAAGCCTGGATATTGTCCAGATCTTGCTGCATTTAAACCTGGACTGCTTCATTGTCTGAGGAGTCGCAAATGGTGCTTAATATTATGCAGTTATCCACAAACAACCCCACTGATGACCTTATTATGGAAGGGAGTTTATTGATGTAGCAGCTAAAAATGGTTGGGCTTAGGACACCTGCAGTGATGAGATGATTGACCTCCAAACACCACAACCAACTTCCTTTTTGCTAGGCATGCCTCCAACCAACAGAGAGTTTCCCCCCTAATTCCCATTAACTCCAGTTTTGCTGGGCTCCTTGATGCCAGTCAAATGCTGCATTGATGTCAAAGGCAGTCACTCTCACCTCACCTCTGGCATCCAGCTCTGTTGTCCATGTTTGAACTGAGGCTGTAATGAGGTTTGGAGCTCAGTGACCCTGGCGGAACCCAAACTGAGTGTCCATTAGCAGGTTATTACTGAGTAAGTGCCACTTGATAGCACTGTTGATGACTCCTTCCATCGCTCCACGTGATATAAATAAATGACTGAAGGCAATGGATACTAGAAAGGCCCTGACAATATTCCTGCAATAGTGCTGAAGACTTGTGCTCCAGAACTTGCCAAACCCCTAGCCAAGCTGTTTCAGTACATCTACAATGCTGTCATCCACTCAGCAATGTGGAAAATTGTACACTGGAATCAGGACAAATGTACCCAGTGTTCTATTCTTAAGTTATCAAATACACAAGGGAATCCTTTGATATTATACACATACAAAAGATGAGGGCCATCGAGAAATTGAAATTTGTGGCAAACTAACACAAATACTTTTGACTTTGTAATTACATTGGTGAGACACAATTGAATTAATCCTGAGTGAGTTCATTTGAAATTCTGCTCTCTTCAATTTTAGCTGACATGTTTAACCCATTTACTTGAAACAGTTTAAGACATCCTCTAAAATAAACAAGGAATTTCAAATGAGTGAATACACCAAATTAAAAAGGTAATTTCAGGATATTCATCTCTTGTATTTTGCCATCTAGATCATTGCTTCTTATATACTTGAAATTTGGTGCTGCTTTATTTTAAAATTGGATTTCTCCAAATCCAATTTCTGTTCTATTGTAAAATCTGAAGTCTCTTAAATGAGATTTCTGTCAATTGTTTTGATGAGAAATTTGGGTTATTGAGGTTAAAAAGCTTGAAATTTGGAGGCCTGTACAGATGGACTTTTAACCTAGCTGTCTGTCTTACAAGACACTAAATTGATGCCACATCTCAGTTGAATGTAAAATGTTTCATGGAACTATTTGAAGGAGTGGAAGGGAGTTTTATCAAGCCCAACATTTATCGCACAATTAAACAGTGCTGTGTGGGTTCTTGCTGTGAGAAAATTAATGGGAAAAACGGGAGTCGAAACTTTTTGGAAGAAATTTAAAAGTCAGTTTTGCATGTTGGGCATGAGAAAACCTTTTTTTTTTACGAAGTATTTTTATTCAACTTTTTACATATTTTACAAAAAAAAGAAAACCAAAAAACACATAAATAAACATCTTACAACGACATCACGAATTCCCCCAATATAAAAACCCCCCATTAAGCAATAATAAACACAGTAGAAAAAACAAAGTACCCCCCCCCCCCCCCCCGGGTTGCTGCTGCAGCTGACCACCTCCTAACGCCCCGCTAGAAAGCCTGAACGGTTGCCACCGCCTGAAGAACCCTTGCACAGACCCTCTCAAGGCAAATTTTACCCTCTCCAATTTAATGAACCCTGCCATGTTGCTGATCCAGGCTTCCACGCTCGGGGGCCTCGCATCCTTCCACTGTAGCAGAATCCTCCGCCGGGCTACCAGGGACGCAAAGACCAGAATACCGGCCTCTTTCGCCTCCTGCACTCCCGGCTCGTCCGATACCCCAAATAGTGCTAACCCCCAGCTCGGCTTAACCCGGGTGTTCACCACCTTAGACACCGTCCTCACAATACCCCTCCAGAACCCATCCAGCGCCGGGCATGCCCAGAACATATGTCTATGATTTGCTGGGCTCCCCGAGCACCTTCCACACCTGTCTTCCACCCCAAAGAACCTGCTCATCCTCGCCCCTGTCATATGCGCTCTATGAAGAACCTTAAATTGTATCAGGCTAAGCCTGGCACAAGAGGAGGAAGAATTAACCCTACCCAGGGCGTCCGCCCACGTACCCTCGTCTATCTCCTCCCCAAGCTCCTCCTCCCATTTACCCTTTAGCCCCTCCACCGAGGCCTCCTCCTCCTCTTGCATCTCCTGGTAGATCGCCGAGACCCTGCCCTCTCCAACCCACACCCCCGAGAGCACCTTATCCTGGATCCTGAGTGCTGGAAGCAGCGGGAACTCCCTCACCTGCCATCTTACAAATGCCCTTACCTGCATGTACCTGAAGGCATTTCCGGGGGGAAGCCCGAATTTTTCCTCCTGTGCCAGCTCAGGAACCCTCCATCCATTCTCCCCGGGACGAACCGATGGTTCTCCCGGATCGGGGACCAAACCGAAGCCTCTACCTCACCCCTGTGGCGCCTCCACTGCCCCCAAATTTTCAAAGTCGCCGCCACCACCGGACTCATGGTGTATCTAGTCGGCGGGAGCGGCAGCGGTGCTGACACCAGCGCTCCCAGACTCGTGCCCACACAGGACGCCATCTCCAGCCTCTTCTCCCCCTCGGGGTCTTTTTCACCCACACAAATTCCATGATGCTCCTATTGACCTGCTTAAAAAAGGCCTTGGGGATCAGGATGGGGAGGCACTGGAATATAAAAAGGAACCTCGGGAGCACCGTCATCTTCACCGACTGTACCTTACCCGCCAAGGAGAGTGGCAGCAAATCCCACCTTTTAAACTCCTCCTGCATCTGCTCCACCAGCCTCGTCAAGTTGGGCTTGTGTAGGGCCCCCCAGCTCCTGGCCACCTGGATCCCCAGGTACCGAAAACTTCTTTCCGTCCTCTTCAGTGGAACCTCGTCTATCCCCCTTCCCTGGTCCCCCCTGAGTGTACCACGAAGAGCTCACTCTTCCCCACGTTGAGCTAATACCCGGAAAAGTCCCCAAACTCCCTGAGGATCCGCATCACCTCCGGCATTCCCCCCACTGGGTCCGCCACATACAGTAACAGGTCATCGGCATACTCTTCCCCCCCCCCCCCCCCCCCCGGATCAGCCCCCTCCAGTTCCTGGACTCCCTTAGAGCCATAGCCAAAGGCTCAATTGGCAATGCAAATAGCAAGGGGGATAGGGGGCACCCCTGCCTCAACCCTCGGTACAGCTGAAAGTATTCCGACCTCCTCCGATTCGTGGCCACACTCGCCACCGGAGCTTCGTAAAGTAGCCTAACCCAACTAATGAACCCCTCCCCGAACCCAAACCACCTCAACAATTCCCAGAGGTACCCCCATTCCACCCTATCGAAGGCCTTCTCCGCGTCCATCGCCGCCACTATCTCTGCCTCCCCCTCCACTGTAGGCATCATGATTACGTTAAGGAGCCTCCGCACATTGATATTCAGCTGTCTCCCCTTCACAAAATCCTTCTGGTCCTCATGAATCACCCCCGGAACACAGTCCTCAATTCTGATAGCCAACACCTTCGCTAACAGCTTTGCGTCCACGTTGAGAAGAGAGATTGGCCTATACGACCCACACTGTAATGGGTCCTTGTCCCGCTTCGAGATCAGCGCCCTGGACATGGTCGGGGGTAGGGCCCCCCTCCCTCGCCTCATTGAAAGTCCTCACTAATAGAGGGCCCAGCAGGTCCATGTACTTCTGGTAAAATTCCACCGGGAATCCATCTGGTCCCGGTGCCTTCCCTGCCTGCATACTCCCCAGCACCTTAGTCAGCTCCTGCAGCCCTACCGGTGCCCCACGCCCAGCCACCTGCTCCTCCTCCACTCTCGGGGACCTCAGTCGATCCAAAAATTGACGCATCCCCCCCCCATCTCCGTCGGGGGCTCAGACCTATACAGCCCCTCATTAAAGTCTCTAAATACCCCATTTATTCCCACCGCACTCCGCACCATGTTCCTCCCTTGAACCCTAACTCCCCCCAATCTCCCTCGCTGCCTCCCACTTCCGAAGCTGGTGTGCCAACATCCGGCTAGCCTTCTCCCCGTACTCATACATCGCCCCTTGCGCTTTCCTCCACTGCATCTCTGCCTTCTTGGTGGTCAACAGGTCGAACCCTCAAATGCTTCTCCTGGAGCATAATCACATCTGCCTTCAGTCCCTTCAGGTGCGCGAACACACGGGCCCTCTTGACCGGTCCATACAGGCCTCTCACATTCCAAATTATCAGCCGGATCAGGGGGCTTCCCGCCCTCCCCTGCCGATTAGCCATCCCCTTTTCGAGGCCAGCCACGTGCCCGCGCCTCCCGCACTCTCCATTCCCCCCAGCGGCAGACCCCTGCCCCGACTCTCTCTCCGAGCTCCAGCTCACCTTTGGCCAATGCAGCAGCAACCCAGTTCTCCCCCCCCCCCCCACCCCCCCAAAAGCTAGGTCCCCCCCCTAGCTGCGTTGCTCCCCCCCATAGCACTCCCGTAAGTCAGCTGACTCCTGCTGACCCCGGCCACTCCCGCCATTCCATCGACCCCCCAGTGTGGTAGTCTCTTCCCCCCCCCCCCCCCCCTGTCCATCAGCAGGCACTCCTCTCCAACCCTCCCCCCCTGGCCCTGCCCCCTTCCTTCCCTAGCACGGGAAAAAGCCCGCGCTTCCCATCAGACCGGCCCCGCCCTCTCTGGCGTAGCTCCCTTTTGCGGCCTAATCCCAGCTCCCCCACTTCGGATCTCCCCTCCCCCCAATGGGGCCCCGTCCTTCCAACCACACTCTCAGAAAGCCCCCACTTCGAACCATTTCACCCTACCCCACCCAGCACCCAAGGAAACAATACAGAACAGAATAGTACATCCCCCAACATACTGCTCGGCTTCGCTTTGTAGCCCATTACGTTGGTTAGTCCTTGCCACAATCGCAGAGGGTTTGTCTGTGCCTCTAGCTTGGTTTGATATTCTCTCTTGGCATCTCGGATGGCTTTGCGGAGGTCGTACCTGGATTTCTTGTATAGGTCAGGGTCATCTGACTTGAACGCCTCAGATCTGTCCCAGGAGGGAGTCAATCTCGTGATTGAGCCATGGTTTCCGGTTGGGGAACGTATGTGCTGCTTTCTTTGTCACGCAGTCGTCCACACATTTGCTGATGAAGTCTGTGACGGTGGTGGCATATCATTTAAGTTGGTCGTTGAGTTCTTAAATATGGACCAGTCCACTGTCTCTAAGCAGTCACGTAAGAGCTGTTCTGTTTCCTCGGACCAGCACTGCACAACCTTCTTAGCTGGATTCTCCCGCTTGAGTTTCTGCTTGTATGCCGGGAGAAGGAGCACCGTCTTATGGTCTGATTTCCCAAAGTGCGGTTGAGGGATGGAATGGTAGGCGCCCTTGATTTTTGAGTAGCAGTGGTCAAGAGTGTTGTCACCCCTGATGGGACAGGAGATGTGCTCGTGAAATTTTGGCAGTACATTCTTGAGGTTGGCCTTGTTGAAGTCTCCAGCCATGATGAACAAGGCCTCCGGATGTTCTGTTTCGTATTTGTTTATAACTGTGTACAGTTCATCCAGGGCCTTCCTCACTTCTGCCTGGGGTGGGATGTAGACCGCAGTGATAATGGCTGAAGTGAACTCTCGTGGAAGATAGTATGGGCGGCACTTTATGAAGGCCTTTAGAAATGTAAAGGGACATAAGTCATTGAATTTAATGTTGAAGACAGGAGGAACATTTTGGCTTAGAAAGTCTGGAAGGAATGAAGTAGACTTTCTCTGATGGGGCAGTCCAGAGGATTATTGAAAAAGTCAAAGAGCAAAGTGAATGCCATAGTAACTCGAGAAAAATTGCTCAGGGGAGATGGAAGAAAATTGTTTCTGGTGTGAATGCCACATCTACAGCATCCTGCACATGAACACAATGCAGCAAAGCTTCATTTTCATCTTCATGTCATTGAACTGAAAATCAAGTTGAGTCTATAATTGGCAGGAAATCCGTTCTTACCCATTTGCTAGTTACCCCCAATTTCACCAAGTTAGCAAAGATACGAGAGTTAATATTGACTTGTGTTAATGTGAAATACTTGACAAATGTGGCAGTTTCATTTTACAGACTCTTTCACATCACATCCATGGTAAAATTTGCAAGCAAATTAATGAAGCAGCAAAGTTTCTTTTTTTAAATAAATTTAGAATACCCAATTCATTTTTTCCAATTAAGGGGCAATTTAGCGTTGCCAATCCACCTACCCTGCACATCTTTGGGTTGTGGGAGCGAAACCCACGCAAACACGGGGAGAATGTGCAAACTCCACACGGAAAGTGACGCAGAGTCGGGATCGACCTGGGACCTCGGCGCCATGAGGTAGCAGGGATAACCCTCTGCGCCACCGTGCTGCTCCCGGAGCAGCAGAGTTCCTTTTGCACTTCTTTTATCATCTGGAAATGGTCCTTCACTCAGCTTCTAATAAGCAGCCTCCACATGTATATTTCAGACTAATGAATAACATTTTAAGAGGCTTTAATGTATGCTAATAGACAATGAGACATTTATGACATGAAGAAAGAGCATTCAGTCATGTGTAAGGGGGGGTGCGTTTTTTTTAGCCCCACAACTCCATAGGTTGCACCATTAGTTTAAAAGTTTAAGTCACTCACCAAAATGTCAAATATTTATTTTCACTGCTGTTGGGCCCAGAAGAAAGAGACTTTAACCAAGCTTCTTTGGGGCAGCACGGTAGCACAAATAGCGAGCACTGTGGCTTCGCAGCGCCAGGGTCTCAGGTTCAATTCCCCGCTGGGTCACTGTGCGGAGTCTGCACGTTCTCCCTATGTCTGCGTGGGTTTCCTCTGGGTGCTCCGGTTTCCTCCCACGGTCCAAAGACGTGCAGGTTAGGTAGATTGGTCATGCTAAATTTCCCTTCGTGTCCAAAATGGTTAGGAGGGGTTGTTGGGTTACGGGGATAGGGTGGAAGTGAGGGCTTAAGTAGGTTGGTGCAGACTCGATGAGCCGAATGGCCTCCTTCTGCACTGTATGTTCTATGTTCTTTCAGTAAACCCGGAATGATTGATTTATTCTAAAGCAAAATTCCTTTTTAAAACAAGTTCCAAGAGCTGGTACACGCGCTATCATATTCTGGAAGTATAACTGTGAATCCATTTTTAAAAATACCCCAGCATGTATGCACACCTGCATGAACAGACAAAAAAAAACAAAGGACAGACAGACTCTATTCTCTTGGAGGATAAACTTTATAACAATGGATAAGGTTTGCAGGGTTTTGATGCTGTGGATCTGGATCTGGAGTACCCTTGTGTGAAGACTGGTCCCTGTAGATGTCTAGAGGTTCTCTCAATGGAGCTTCAGTATGGAGAAGAATTTAGAGCTGGATTAATTCTTGTCTCAGCTTTTCAGGTTCCAAATGCAAGCAAGTTATACTTAGATAAGGATTCTCTGGCAGCAGGTTGATAATCCCACGTGGAATTTTAGGCAAGGCAGGGAGAGAGCAAATAAGGCAGTGAGAGAGTGAGTTAGGGCAGCTTCTTTCTCAGCTTATTCCCCAAAACATACTGATTACAAAAACACCAGGTCCAAAACTTAAAGCTTGGCTTTGTCATGTGATTTCCAGTAAATCACTAGTCTTTGCCAGTTTTTTCGCCCCATTAGTTAAATCAAAACAAATTGATCCTCCCCATTAAGTACCATGCTGGTCAGATGATTTCAGAGAATTCATAGTATTCATTGAATTTACAGTTGCAGAAGGAGACCATTTGGCCCATCGAGTCTGCACCGGCCCTTGGAAAGAGCAGCCTACTTAAGCCCACACCTCCACCCTATCCCAGTAACCCCACCTAACCTTTTTTGGACACGAGGGCAATTTAGCATGGCCAATCCACCTAACCTGCACATCTTTGGACTGTGGAGGAAAGCGGAGCACCCAGAAGAAACCCACGCAGACACTGGGAGAACATGCAGATTCTGCGCTGACAGTGACCCAAGCCGGGAATCGAACCTGGGAAGCTGGAGCTGTGAGGCAACAGGGCTAACCACTGTGCTACTGTGCCACCCTTTGGGGGGGGGGGGGTGGGGGGGAGAGAGAGAACAGGCTTGCTTCAGTCCAAAGGTGAACTTTTGACCCTTCTTTAAAAAAACTAGGTCTGTATCCAAGAGTCCAGATAATGCAATGTCTTTCCATATTTTAAAAGAAAAATATAGTTTTGAAACATGGTTTTCCCACCAGTTATGTAGCTTGATCTAATGCAACTGCTACTTGTGCAAGTCACCTCAGTTACTATGGAATGCATACTGACACTTGGGTGTTATTCAATGTCATCTCTACAATTGAAACATCGCTTCCAGGCTATCCTTTCCTTTTTAAAAAAAGTGTGATAGGAGAACAAGGGATCCTTGGAAAGTGGCTGAGATGGAAAAAATAGGAGGGTGACTAGCAACTCAGCGTTTGGGATCAGCTTTTCTGGCTCTTCCTTTTTGATTTGATTTATTATTGTCACATGTATTAGTATACAGTGAAAAGTATTGTTTCTTGCATGCTGTACAAACAATGCACACCGTACATAGGAAAGGAAGGAGAGACTGCAGAATATAATGTTAACAGTTATGGCAATGTGTAGAGAAAACATCAACTTAATACGAGGTAGGTCCATTCAAAAGTCTGATGGCAGTAGGGAAGAAGCTGTTCTTGAGTCGGTTGGTACGTGACCTCACACTTTGGTATCTTTTTCCTGATCTGAGAAGGTGGAAGAGAGTATGTCCGGGGTACGTGGGGTCCTTAATTATGCTGGCTGCCTTTCTGAGGCAGCGGGAATTACAGATGAGTCAATGGATGGGGGGTTGGTTTGTGTGACGGACTGGGCTACATTCACGACCTTTTGTAGTTTCCTGCGGTCTTGGGCAGAGCAGGCTCCATACCAAGCTGTGATACAACCAGAAAGAATGCTTTCTCTGGTGCATCTGTAGAAATTGGTGAGGGTCATAGCTGACATGCCAAATTTCCTTAGTCTTCTGAGAAAGTAGAGTCGTTGGTGGGCTTTCTTAACGATAGTGTCGGCATGGGGGGACCAGGACAGGCTGTTGGTGATCTGTACACCTAAAAACTTGAAGTTCTCGACCCTTTCTACTTCGTTCCCATTGATGTAGACAGGGGCATGTTCTCCACTACGCTTCCTGAAGTCGATGACAATCTCCTTCGTTTTGTTGACATTGAGGGAGAGATTATTGTCGTCGCACCAGTTCACCAGATTCTCTATCTCATTCCTGTACTCAGTCTCATCATTGTTTGAAATCCGACCCACTACGGTGGTGTCATCAGCAAATTTGAAAATCGAGTTGGAGGGGAATTTGACCACACCGTCATAGGTGTATAAGGAGTATAGTAGGGGGCTGAGGACACAGCCTTGTGGGGCACCGGTGTTGAGGATGATCGTGGAGGAGGTGGTGTTGCCTATCTTTACTGATTGTGGCCTGTGGGTTAGAAAGTTCAGGATCCAGTCGCAGAGGAAGGAGCCGAGGCCAAAGGCCACGGAGTTTGGAGATGAGTTTCGTAAGAATGATGGTGTTGAAGGCTGAGCTGTAGTCGATAAATAGGAGTCTGACATCGGTGTCTTTGTTATCTCAGTGTTCCAGGATAGAGTGCAGGGCCATGGAGATGGTGTCTGCTGTGGACCTGTTGCAGCAGTAGGCGAACTGTAGTGGATCAAGGCAATCCGGGAGGCTGGAGTTGATTTGTGCCATGACTAACCTTTCGAAGCACTTCATGATGATGGATGTCAGAGCCACTGGACGATAGCCATTAAGGCACGCTGCTTGATGTTTTTTTGGACAGGGATGATGGTAGTCTTCTTGAAGCAGATAGGGATCTCAGATGGTTGTAAAGAGAAGTTGAAGATGTCTGCGAATCCCCCCACCAGCTGATCCGCGCAAGACCTGCGTGCTCGTGCGGGTACCCCATCCAGGCCAGTGGCTTTCCGTGGGTTGACCTTCGAGAAGGCTGCTCTGACATCTGCAGTGGTGATCTCAGATACAAGTTCATCCCCGGCTTCTGGGGTGGAGAGCTCGCTCTCGCTGACCTCTTGCTCAAAGCGGGCATAGAATCCGTTGAGCTCATCAGGGAGGGGTGCGTTGGAGCCAACGATTTTACATGCCTTCATCTTGTAGCCCGTTATGTCTTGCAGACCTTGCCATAGGCGGCGGGGATCCGTGTGGCTAGCCTGGAACTCGAGCTTGGTCCGGTATTGTCTTCTGGCATCTTTGATGGATTTCTTTAGATCATATCTGGCTTTCTTGTAGAGGTCAGGGTCGCCTGACTTGAACGCCTCAGACCTAGACTTCAGCAAGCAGTGGGTATCCCTGTTCATCCAGGGTTTCTGGTTGGGAAACACATGGATTTGCTTCTTTGGCACACAGTCTTCTACACACTTACTAATGAAGTCAGCTACTGTAGTGGCGTACTCGTTCAGGCTGATCACATAGTTTTTAAATACTGACCAGTCCACTGACTCTAAGCAGTCCCATAGGAGATCATCCAATTCCTCAGACCAACAATGCACAACCTTTTTTGACGGATTCTCCCGCTTCAGTTTTTGCTTGTAAGCCGGGAGCAGAGCACAGCCTTGGGGTCAGATTTGCCAAAGTGTGGGCGGGCAATAGAGCGGTAGGCATGTTTGATATTTGTGTAGCAGTGGTCCAGGATGTTTGGGCCTCTGGTGGAACAGGTGACGTGTTGGTGGTAACTTGGTTGGTGGTAACTTGGTAGTACGCTCTTGAGCTTGGCCTGATTGAAGTCCCCAGCTACAATGAACAAGGCCTTGGGATGTTTCGTTTCAAGGCTATTTGTGGTGGCGAATATTTCGTCCAGTGCGATTTTCACATTCGCATGGGGTGGGATGTAAACTGCCGTCAAGATAACGGAGCTGAACTCCCGCGGACGGTAGAAGGGGCGGCATTTTAGCGTCAGGTATTCTAGGTCTGGGGAGCAAAAACTCGCCAGTGTTGCTACATCTAGGCACCAGGAGGTGTTGATTAGGAGGCAGTAAGCTAGGCAGAGGGGCTTTGGGGCTGCGTTGTTTCACTCTCAGCTGCAGGCCTGCACGTTTTCCACGCTTCCTGGACTGACTGCTTCTTTTTGAGCCTGGGAGACGGTGAGAGTATGCAGTGTTAAGGGAATAGTTGTGTCCAATGAGGTTATTCGCTCTGGTCGGTGTGTGGATGGAGGATTTGTTGCCTTGCTTGCGGTTCCTGCGTCGGTAGGTGGGTGCGCGGTCGAGCGTTCCGGGTCGCTGTCGGGCTGCGGTTTGTCTTCACAGGTTGGAAGATGTCCAGACCATGCTCGGGCGCAGATGGGGTGAAGGCCGGTAAGTGTATGACGTCTCTGGGGTCACGGTTGCGGATGAGGCAATGGCCGGGTCCGTGTGTTGGGGTCTGCAGTCTCCTTTCCAGATCGCGGTCTTCCTTCAAAGGACGGAGGATCTCTAGACCTGCAAGTAAATTTAAAAGAACCGTATTAGTGATTGTTAGGCTGTGGGAGTTGATTTTTAGGAGTGTGGGGTGACTGTAGAGGGGAGAGGAGTGGAGGGAGAGCTAGGGGCCTGCGTGAGGTTGCAGCTCTCCGGGTCAGAGGGGGTTGAAAGCTGGGGGGGGTGGGGGTGGGGGGAGGGGGTGCTGCAGTTGCTGCGATGCTGGTCTGGTCGTTGGAGAGCAGCAGAGTGGAGGTCCCGCCTTCTGCAGTGTTTTCCAGGTCTCTGGGAGCCTGCAGAGTGAAGGCCCTTTCACGTCCTTTCGTTTAACTGCCAGCAAGTGCGGGCATGGGACCCTATTTGGTTTCAACATCAGGCTCCCAAAGCCTGTGGGAAAATTTCACCCACTATATTTCACCGCAGTTGATGACCCAGCTGATTTGTCCACCTGTCATTAGCTAGCAGGTTCGAAGTTCCCAGCACCATATTCAAATACCTCTCCAGCCCACCTGTCTTCACCAGACCGTGTGGGATGTCAGTAATTCAGAGTAAAACGGCTGACAGCCTCGCAAACAAGTCTGTTCCTTCATTCAATCGGTCTCCCCCACCAAGCCCATCGCCTGCAAGATGCCCATGCCCCACTTGGACATTTACCCACTGCATCTGGAGTCTTCATGCATCCCCTTTCTGTAAACAATTTGGTATTCCTTTGTCTCTCTTATTTGTGAGCTTTTCATGTAGTCTTGTCGAGGTCCAGCTTCCCTCTTCTCTGTCTCCCCTCTGCTTTTCATCATTCATCTTTATCCAACTTCTTGCCCCTCTGTGTGCCATTGTGAGCATGTACGCACCCCACCCCTCTCCCAGTACAGCCCTCCTCTCACACTGCCCCTTGTCTTTTTTGGGTCACACGTCCCCACACCCCGGCCTTGCCTTGCACCCTACTTCGGACCTATGTTGAGGTGGCTGCATGAATCCTGTAGCACAGTCCTGTCCAGATAGACACTGGTGTGTGGCACCAGGTAAAGGAGACCCCTGCACTCCCCAACTCCGGGTGCAGTACTGATCCTGAGTTGGTGACAAAGGAGGGTCCATGGGTCCAGCAGCACAGTGCTCTCCATGAAGACCAGCTCGGCATGGAAATGGACCTAATGTGGCTCAGTGGCATACTTTGTTTTATAATGCTCCTGTAAAGTGCCTTGGAATCTTTCATTACGTTAAAGATGCTCTACAAATATAAGTTGTTATTGATGGCTGCATAGCTGAAGCAGATTACCGTTTTAAACGATTATGTAAGCATAGTCGATACTATTTCCATTATAATTGTATGTGTGATAACTACTCTGGTGGAGACAACCACTCTATAGGAACATAGGGGTAGGAATAGGTCATTGGGCCCCTTCAGGCTGCTCTGCCATTTAACTAAATAATCATCTACCTCAACGCCATCTTCCCGCACTATCCCTGTATCCCTTGATTTAATTGGGGTCTAGAAATATATTGACTTCTGCTTTAATCATCTTTGTTGACTGACCACTCGCAGTCCTCTGGAGTAGAGAATAGGGACTGGTTTAGCACTGGGCTAAATAGCTGGCTTTTAAAGCAGACCAAAGCAGGCCAGCAGCGCAGGTTCAATTCCCGCACCAGCCTCCCCGAACAGGCGCCGGAATGTGGCGAGTAGGGGCTTTTCACAGTAACTTCATTTGAAGCCTACTTGTGATAATAAGCATTTTCATTTCATTTCATTTTTTCATTACAAAGATACATCACCCTGGGACTGAAAAAAGCTCCCCTCATTTTGGTCTATATAGTGTGCCTCGTATTCTGAGATTTTGTCTCTGATTTTAGGCCCCACAATTAGGGGAAACACTGCACCAACTCTGTCAAATCCAGTAATAAGTTTGTACACTTAAATGGGATCATCACTCATTCGTCTAAACTCTAGAAAATACAGGCCCAGTTTCCTCAATATTTCTTCACAGGATGATCCCGCCATCCCAGGAATCAGTGTGATAAACTTGTTGCGCCTCTCTATGACCAGCTTATCCCTCCTTATGTAATGTGACCAAAATTTTGCGCACTATTCCAGGTGTGGGCTCACCAAAGCTCTATACCACTGCAGCAAGACTTCCTTCCTTCTATACTCAAACCTCCTTACACTGAAGGCTAACATTACCATTTGCCTTTCTAATTGCTTCTTCTATCTGTATATTCGCTTTGTGACTTGTGAAGAACACCAAGGTCCCTTTAGTCTTTAGCACTTCTCAATCTTCCATCTTTTAACAAAGATGCATTTCTGTTTTTCATACCAAAGTGGTTAATTTTGCAATTTCCACATTATATTCCATCTGCCATGTTCTTGCCCCCTCAACTTCTCTTTGTATCCTCCTTACAACTCTCTTTACCACTAAGTTTTATGTCATCGGCAAACTTGGAAATATTACCTTTGGTTACCACATCCAAAGCATTGATATAGATTGCATTGATCCTTGCAGTACCCCACTCGTCATAACCTGCCAACCTAAGAAGGATCCATTTATCACTACTCTGCTTTCTGTCCATTAACTAATTCTCAATCCTTGCCAGTATATTCCCCTCAGTCCCATGAGTCTGAATTTTGTTTACTAGCCTGTGTGGGACCTTTATCGAAAGCCTTCTGAAAATCCAAATATACCACATCCAATTGGTTCTCCCTTATATATTCTGCTCATAACATCCTTAAACAGCTCCAACAGATTTGCCAAACATGATTTCTCTTTCATAAATTCATGTTGACAGACCAATATCACCATTATTTTTCAAAGTGCCTAATTATCACATCCTTTAGAAAAGATTCTAGCATTTTCCTTACTTCTGATGTCAGGCTAACAGGTCTGTAGTTCAGTTTTCTCTCCCTCCTTTCTTAAATAGTGGGGTTACATTTGCTACCTTCCAGTCTGCAGGTACCATTCCAGAATATATAGCACTTGAAAAGATGATCACCAATGCATCCATTATCTCTGCAGCCAACTCTTTCAATACTCTGGAATGTCCAGTGGATTTCAGTCCCATTAATTTCTCCAAACCTACTTTTTTACCAATACTAATTTCTTTCAGATCCTCAATCGCACTAGTTCCTAGGTTCTCCTATATTTCAAGGAGGTTTTTTGTGTCTTTCTTGGTTTACAGGTGCAACAGGTGATTAAGAAGGCAAATGAAGTTTTGTCCTTCATTGCTAGAGGGATGGAGTTTAAGACTAGGGAGGTTATGCTGCAATTGTATAAGGTGTTAGTGAGGCCACACCTGGAGTATTGTGTTCAGTTTTGGTCTCCTTATCTGAGAACGGACGTTAATCCTAGAACTGAAGGGGTTGGATTACGAGGAGAGGTTGAGTAGACTGGGACTGTACTCGGAATTTAGAAGGATGTGGGGAAGATCTTTTAGAAGCATTTAAAATTATGAAGGGAATAGATAGGATAGATGCAGGAAGGTTGTTTCCACTGGCGTGTGAAAGCAAAACTAGGGGGCATAGCCTCAAAATAAGGGGAAGTAGATTTAGGACTAAGCTTAGGAGGAACTTCTTCACCCAAAGGGTTGTGAATCTATGGAATTCCTTGCCCAGTGAAGCAGTTGAGGCTCCTTCATTAAATGTTTTTGAGATAAAGATAGTTTTTTGAAGAGTAAAGGGATTAAGGGTTATGGTGTTTGGGCCGGAAAGTGGAGCTGAGTCCACAAAAGATCAGCCATGATCTAATTGAATGGCGGAGCAGGATCGAGAGGCCAGACTGGTCCTAGTTCTTATGTTCTTAAGAGACACAAAGTATTTGTTTAGTTTCTCGATCATTTCCTTTATTATATATTCTTCATTCTCTGGCTACAATGGGCCCACGTTTGCCTTTACTAACTGTTTCCTTTTTATATGCCTATGGAAGCTTTTAGAGTCCATTTTATGTTCCTCTCTAGTTTAATTTCATATTCTATTTTATTTTTCTTTATCTATTTCATGGATCTCCTTTGCTGAATTTGAAAATGCTCCTAATCTACAGGTGTACTGGCAACTTTATTTGTCTCTTCCTTTGACCTTGTTAGCCATGGTTGGATTACTTTTCCTGCTGGCTTTTTGTACCTTAAAGGAATGCAAATTTGTTGCAAACCATGTATTAATTCTTTAAATGCAACCCATTGTCTGTCTACTGTCATACCTTTTAAATGCAGTTCCCCAATGTATCTCAGCCAACTTGCCCTTCGTATCTTTTTAGTTTTCTTTGTTTAGATTAAAGGTTTTAGATTGTACTACATCACTTTCAAACTTCATGTAAAATTCCAAATATTATGGTCACTTTTCCTTAAAGATCGTTTAAAATGAGATTATTAATTAGCCCTTTCTCCTGCACAATGCTAGATCTGAAATAGCCAGTTCTCTAGTTGGTTTCTGAACAAACTGTTCTAGAATGCTATCGCATATACATGCCAGGAATTAATGCATCCTCAACATTAGTGCTAATTAGGTTTACCCAGCCTATACATAGATTGAAGTCCCCTATGATTACTGGCTTACCCTTGTTGCATCTATTACCTCTAATTTCCTGTTTTATACTGGCCCCTACATTACAACTCCTATTTGGTGACCTATAAATAACTCCTACCAAAGTTTGCTGCAAACATGTGACCAATGGAATCCTGCAAATGTCACCCTTTAGTGGCAAAGGACCCTTTTGAGCTTCACCTTTGTGGGCGAAGTGTTAATTGGAATATTGGATTGCCTGAAAAAGCTGATTACCCGATTAGGTATTCCCAACCTAGGGTGGTACTTGCTGGAGCAAGTCATGGACTCACACTGGCTGATGTTCTGTCCATTTGAAGCAATGGTTAGCAAATTGGGCACCCGGCTTGTGATTCTCTGAGCATTGTTCCTTGTAAGCACCATTCTACACTGGGAGTGCCTGATTAGGAAATTGGTCCTAAAGTGAATGTATTCTGAGGCTTCTTGGGAATTGAGTATTGACTTGTGTAATGTAGTGCTGATTGCTGCACACACAAGCACTGCCTAACAAATCAAACTCATGTGGAAATTGCTGGGCACAGAAAGGGAGGATTTTATTGATGCAATGTTCATAATTTTATTTCCAAGCATTATTTCATAGTAACAATAGCAATTGATTGATTTAAGAATTTGAGTCAGTCAATAATTAGGGTTAAACTCGGACCACAAATTGTGCAGGAGGTGACATTTTTGAATCTTTAAACCAGTTGTTAAATTAATCTTCATTTTCATTTCCATATCGTTATAAAATCCAAATCAAATATTATGGCCATACCAAACTCATTATTTTCTCAAAGTGTGGATTTATGGAAGTGAATATTTTGTTATTTACTTTTTTTTCTGTTAGCTTGGGGACTACAGATATCCATGGTAAATTAAATGTAAATACTTTGAGCTGAATTTGACACTGCAACTTTTGACAAGGGTACCGGTGAGGAGCTAGCACTGGCACCGGGTGAACCGCCCGCGGAAAACGGCCGGAGAATGGCCGGGTCCTGGGCAGCGCATGCGCAGGGCTAATGCCTGCTCCGGTCGCGCCAGAAATGGTGATGCAGCTGTGTTGGAACCCTACTCCGCCCACCCCGACCCCACAGCCCACCCCTGGCTGCCTTCCATCAGTCTCCCCAGCCGTAGCAGAAGCCCCCTGGCTAGCGGCATGGATCCCGGACGAGTGTGGCAGCGCTGGACACAGTTCACAGCCGGCGGGTTCCCAACCTTAGAACACATGTGCCGTCGGGAACTCGGCCCATCGGTGACGGAGCATTGCGGGTGGGCCGGCTAATGACACGCCAACAGCCTTGCGATGTCTCCCGATGACGCCGGTTTGGAGGGGGTGGAGCATCTCCAGATCTGGCGTCGGAATCCATTCTCCACCTGATCGCCAATCCCGATTTCGGCATCGGGTTACGGAGAATCCCGCCCCTTATTTCCACTACCCAACTCCGTTCCAGCCAAAAATAGCTGAAAACTAAAAGCGCCGCGGCAAGGACAATGTTCACATATCTCAAAGTTGAATGCAATCAATGGAATTGGGTTTTAAAAGAATTGCAGGGGTGGCATGGTGGCTCAGTGGTTAGTACTGCTGCCTGAGGACCCAGGTCACTGTTTGTGTGGAGTTTCACATTCTCCCCGTGTTTGTGTGGTTCTCACCCCCACAACCCAAAGATGTGCAGGCTAATTGGATTGGCCATGCTAAAGTGCCCCTTAATTTGAAAAAGAAAAAGTAGGATACTCTAAATTTAAAAAAAAAAGAATTGCAGTTAGCAACCGCTTCCTTGAAACACCATTTTTCCAAATTTGTTATGCATCTTAAACGGCTTTGGAAAAGAGGTATTTCCACTGCTCACTTTTTCCCAGTTGAAAATGGTGCCAGAAAC